>NC_092090.1:40187941-40207941 GCF_045679555.1 Salvelinus alpinus
ATAGTTCTTCCAGGCTGTATGTAGTAAGACTTAAGATTTCCTGGGGTAACAGTGTAAGAAATAATACATAAAAAAACGAAATACTGCATAGTTTCCTAAGAACTCGAAGCAAGGCAACCATCTCTGTCAGCGCCATCTTGCAACTTTGAGGTTTGAGGTGGAGATCAAAGGAATGCAGGTGTGGTGGAGATGTGTCTACAGATACTTTGTATTCTACGCTGTTTTTAAAAACTTCATTCCCTCATAATCCCACCCCCATTATGCATGATAAAACTAATAAGGTAGAGCAACTTGTCAGTTCCAAGTGGAACAACATCTACTTTATTTTTTCCAACTGAAATAATACCATTCTCATTGCACTGTAATTTACAACTTGATAAGAGCTAGGTAAATGAGTAATCCGTTTGGGTAATGGGGTTGTAATTATAAATGGTAATTGTTTTAGATCTCTTACATTATGATTGAGGTAGACAAAATGTGAAACCAGTCACATGGCAGAAAACTGAACCATATCAACATATAACCTATTCCACAGTGAAGTTTATGAAATGCTGGCCTTGCAGGGATGAAATTTGGAGACCCAAGTTATAGGCTTCTGTAACCAAGCACAATTGACAATATGGTGCCAAACCTACCAAGTTGATTCATGATTTGTAGAATGTTGTAATTATAAATTTGTCTAATCTTCAAATATTTCATAGATTGAATAATTGAATATGGCAATATTCAGGATGAATCAAACCACAGTATTTTTTATTCACCAATATATTTAGTGTGTGAAGGCTCTCTTAACCTATTTTTTATTATTATTTATGAATACTTTCCTAACCCTAAATAATATACAATATCAGATAATTTTTTAATCGACAAATTGGGTCTGAAAAAGAGAAGAAAATGTGTGTATTGACATGGCTTTCATTCATTGATCCCTAATATTCTGAACCGTTCTGTCCATATATTCTGGTAAATCTGTCGAAAATTCAAATTAAAGTTGAGCTGACAGCCATTTGCACTGTTTCGCTACGGCTGTAGTCAATAATCTAGCAAATGGGCAATATTTCATTAATCTAGCTACAACCTTTGGCTTTCACCTGGAATTGTTTATTTATGTCTGAGGAAAAAAACACTTTTCAACCCACATGATCTAGTACACAACAAAAGTATAATAAAACATATAGAAATTAAAAAAATTGGGAAGGAAGTATTTTTGTCTGTAATAAAGCCCTTTTGTGCAGAAAAAGATCATTCTGGTTGGCTGGGCATGGCTGCCAAGTGGGTGGGCCTATGCCCTCCAAGGCCCACCCAATGCTGCACTCCTGCCCAATCTTGTGAAATCCATAGTATATTTAGATCCGCCTGCTCTAGATAAATTCAGCGATTGCTTTGCCATGTCTGTGCTATGAAGCAGTCCAGCTGGATAAATACTTTACTAAGGACTGCTCCTTGACATGATGTCGCAGTCAGTAAGTATAAGTAAAGATACCTTAATAGAAAATGACTCAAGAAAAGTGAAAGTCACCCAGTAAAATATTACGTAAGTAAAAGTCTAAAAGTATTTGGTTTTAAATATACTTAAGTATCAAAAGTAAATGTAATTGCTAAAATATACTTAAGTATTGAAAGTAAAAGTATAAATCATTTCAAATTCCCTATAGTAAACAAACCAGATGGCACGATTTGTTTTTATTTATTTACGGATAACCAGGAGCACACTCCAACACAGACATAATTTACAAACAAAGCATTTGTGTTTAGTGAGTCCTCCAGTTCAGAGGCAATAGGGATGATCAGGGATGTTCTCTTGATAAGTGCGTGAACTGGACCATTTTCCTGTCATGCTAGCCATTCGAAATGTAACAAGTACTTTTGAGTTTCAGGGAAAATGTATAGAGTAAAAAGTACATTATTTTCTTTAGGAATGTAGTGAAGTAAAAGTACAAGTTGTCAAAAATATAAATACTACAGTAAAGTACAGATTTCCCCCCAAAATACTTAAGTAGTACTTTAAAGTATTTTTACTTAAGTACTTTACACCACTGGTCGCAGTGAAGTGATATAAATCGATGTGATGATGCAGCCGACCACCAGAGGGAGGTCTGTCTCCTGACTTATAAAACGGTGGGAAATCAATTAAATAACTAATGTAAACATATACAAATTTTCAAAAGTAATTCTAGTGCCTGATTTCAGGGACTGTCAGTTTAAGAGGTACACCAATTTAAAGTAATCGCTTTAGGTAAATGAAAACCCTATTGAATGAAAACTCCATGAGAAAATCACAATAACTACATCAAGCTTGTGACTATTAACTTGTTGGATGTATTTGTTTCGGATGTTGTGCCCAATAGAAATTACTGGTAAATAATATCACTTTTATTGTAAAGTTACATTTATTGTAAATAAGAATATAATATGTTTCTGAACACTTCTATGGTAATGTGGAAGCTACCATGAATACGGATAATCATGAATTAATCGTGAATAATGATGAGTGAAAAAGTTACAGAGGGTCAAAGATCATACCCTCAAAACATGCTAACCTCTGATCATGATATTTATGCCTCTGTGGCTTTCTCACTCATCATTATTCACAATTCATTCATGATTGTCCGTAATCATAGTAGCATCCACATTCATGTAGAAATGTTCAGAATCATATTCTATTCTTATTTACAATAAAAGTGACTCCAAAATGACACAATATTATTTACCATTCATTTCTATTAAGCACCACATAATCCAAAACACAACCAAAACAAACTGCAAATGCATCCAACATGTTTGTAGAGTCACAAGAGGGATGTAGTCATTGTGTGCTAGGAATATGGGACCAAATACTAAACTTGACTAAATTGAATACACCGTAAGTGAATTTCTCAGAATACTTATGACACCTTCAAATGGGGTGACTAGATATATAAAGTGCTTTAATTTCTAAACGGAAAAACAGATATGTATGAAAATACCCTCAAATAAAAGGCGTCATTCTGTACTGTCACCTTGATCTCAAATCCAAAATGCTGGAGTATAGAGCCAAATGAAAAGTTATAGCTTCAGTCTATGTCCAAATAACTATGTACAGTACTTTGCCTCAGCGTATGCATTCTTCATAAAATGTCTAGTGTTGCAGTGTTGTCAGTGTAAACTGACATGATTTCATGTAATAATGTCCTCACAAGAATGGTTTGCTGCAGGAGAATTACAGCCCTAGATAGCGCTAGTAAGGACAACACACCTATCCAACTACAGCTACCTAGTATGAGTCTTCCTCCCTGGTAAGACCATGGAATAGAATCATAAAGGTTTTATTATTAACAATATTGTGTAGCCTTTCTATTTACTGACAGAATAGAAGTTACACCTGTCGTGGTAATTTCCTGTATTACTAAATGAGGAGAGTTTACAAACTACACACAAGTCAGAGTTATATTTTAAACTCCGTCTTTAATTATATGAGCTTCACCATATCCCTTTGACTCTCAGATCAAGTCAGTGTCTATAAATGAATTCTCTGAGAGTGCTTACAAAAGAATTCTTAGTATCTTTTATAGCCAAGATACACCCCTCTCAACTGACATGACGACCCACAGATCTTAGGAACTTCACAAAGGGCATTTTACTTGAAAGAGGAGTATCCCATAGCCAGATAGCATTAGCTATAAATTATCGTTCAGTTTGGTCTCTTAGACGAGGTTCTACTTCTCGTTCTTGGTACTTCATAGTACCATTACCTCATCCAATGACATATATCAATTGTCAATTCTAGATACTCCCATCTCAAATACACCCCCTCTTCTCCCCACTCCTGGAGAAGCTCACTAAGGGGAGTGAACCTCTAGGTCATATACTATGAAAGATAAGTTCAACATCAGAGGGGTAATACAATGGTTCCAGACACTGCCATACTCCTCCCCCCAATGGGAAAAGGAGGGAATGACTGGAGTACAGACATAGTGGAGCCCTTCACATGGTTTCACAGATATATTCACATATGAAGACAATGTTCAAACCTGACTTCTCCCTTTCTGATATTCTGCATATTACCAGACATGTAAAAGACAAGCCTGACCTCTCCCCTCTCTGGGCCCCAAGTGACTTTTCCCTAGAGGAGAAAGGAAAATGCAACTGCCAACAGTATAGTCCAAATGAAGACATTCTAATGACAAGTATAAGATAAATAAAACATCTTATTTATCTATGTTACCTAACTAATTCTGATTCAGCTACGACACACCTCAGGAAGTGCTATCCATGTGGGAGTGGTCAGCCCTGCTGCATGTTGCACAGTTCCTAAGAAACGATTATAGGAGTGGTTTCTTGCTAATCTGATTTAGCATTTTATTGTTAGGTATCTATTTACTGTAGAGGCGAAGTTACACCTCAGGAAGTGTTTTTCATGGGCAGCCCTGCTGCATGTTGCACAGTTCCTAAGAAACGATAGGGTGGAGAATTAGATCTCAGCATACTTGAGAAATGTCATCCACCCACACAAAAGTCCTTCCTCTTCCATCTCTGGTTAACCCATGCCATGACTACTGTTGTTCAGGTTGAATTAATCATATTAAATATGAATTAATGTACAGTATATCTTGTCACATTATAGCCTATATAGGGGTTAATATTTAAGTGCGTAGCCTGAATGGTCCCAGAAGCATAGCAATGACTATGTATCCGGGACCATCCCGGAAGAGACCATTGTGGCTATGCTTCCGGGGCCAGTCTGGCTACGCTTCCGGGGCCATTCTGGCTATGCTTCCTGGACCATTATGGTTAGATGTGATAACCTCCCCTCATGCAATGCTTTATTATAAAGGTCATATTATTTCACCCTTCCCTCGCAGCGAGTCAGCCCCAGGTTTTCAGGGCAGAGCCCTGAATGTTCTGAAACTCTGATGACGCTCCTGTTCAGGATAGTATAGACAGGTTGGTTCTTTAGCAACACAACCGACGCGTGTCAACTATGGGGCAAAACAGATGGGACTGGCTAATATATTTTATTTTTTGAATGTTTTTTTATTTGGCATTTTTTATGGTTATACAGATAACGGAAAGAACAGGTAGAGGGCAGAACACACACGGATCCCCTACCAAGTCAAACCCACCCCAATCCCCCCATGCTCTATTAGAGCCCCACCCCAAAACTAGACTTAAAGCAGGCATGATATACAATGAGTAATATAATCAAATAGTTAAAAAAATACAACAATGTTATAAAACAAAAAGTTAAAAAATAGTAAAATTAATTATACAACTTCTAATTTGGGTTGGTTTATGGAGTTGTGAAATTTGTTGGGTCCATGTCTTCTACAAAGGATAGGAAAGGTTGCCAGATATTATAAAATGTAATTGCAGATCCCCTAACGGAGTAGCGTATTTTCTCTAGCTTGAGATGTTGCATAACTTCCTTCCTTCTTTCTAAAAGTAAGAGGAAACCAATCCTTCCACTTAAATAGTATGCCAGCATGTTGCCCATAGAACTGTTTAGAGGGACCTCCTGTAGTGCTACTCCATAGAACTGTTTAGAGGGACCTCCTGTGGTGCTACTCCATAGAACTGTTTAGAGGGACCTCCTGTGGTGCTACTCCATAGAACTGTTTAGAGGGGTCTCCTGTGATGCCATTCCATAGAACTGTTTAGAGGGGCCTCCTGTGGTGCCACTCCCAATAATGCAGTAATCTCTCTAGTATCTTAGAAAACATAAAAAATTGATATCCAGAAATCTGCCAATTTCGGGCATGTCCAAAACATGTGTAATAAAGTAGCAGGAGCCTGTTTACATCGGTCACAAGTGGGAACTATTTCTGGTCTAATCTTGGATCATTTTGACCAATGGGGCTGGCTAAGATTGTTGACAACATGTAAACTATTCTTCATCTCCAATGTTTATTGAAAACTTAAATACATTTATACAATGAGCACTTGTTGTCTCTCAAAGACATTGTTACAGTTGTTGGTTAGCTAGCTGGCAAATGTTTTGCCATATTAGCATAGATGTGGCAACAGTCAAAACACCTAAAAAAAACAAGACATGGTATCAAGAGCAAGTTAAAACTAGCTGAAACGAGCCACCTACGATTCCCCACAAGGCAGCTTATTGTCATTGTTGCTAACTATCAGGCAACAACACATGGACTTCTGCCCCATTGAAGCGTGCACATCATTTTCGTGACGTTGTCAGCTAACCTTATATCGACACAGGGCTAGACCCAGATGCAGACACAGGAGGCAGATGGTTCGAGTCTCTGATGTTTATTGAAATAAAAGGGGCAGGCAATAGGCAGGTCAGGGACAGGCAGAAGTTCATAAACCAGGTTAGAGTCTGAAAGTTACAGTGGGGGCAGGCAGGCTCGAGGTCAAGGCAGGGTGAACGGTCAGGCAGGCGGGCTCAGTGTCAGGGCAGGCAGAACGGGTCAGAACCGGGAGGGCTAGAAAAACAGAGACTAGGAAAACAGGAGCATGGAAAAACATGCTGGTAAGCTTGACAAGACAAGACAAACTGGCAACAGACAAACAGAGAACACAGGTATAAATACACTGGGGATAATGAGGAAGATGGGCAACACCTGGAGGGGGTGGAGACAAGCACAAAGACAGGTGAAACAGATCAGGGTGTGCCAAACCTGGCTATAGAGATATCCGTAGGCCTACGCTACTGCCTCATTAAAATTAACATATTCATTAAAATAACCAGTCACACTTTACTGTAATTTTTTCCACAAATGCATGTTCTACAGTTACATATGAAGACAGGCTACTGTGTAATGACACATTATTGTGTGTGTGTGTGTGTGTGTGTGTGTGTGTGTGTGTGTGTGTGTGTGTGTGTGTGTGTGTGTGTGTGTGTGTGTGTGTGTGTGTGTGTGTGTGTGTGTGTGTGTGTGTGTGTGTGTGTGTGTGTGTGTGTGTGTGTGTATCATAAAGTTTAGCTTGACATGATTCACGGCCACCAACTTGCTATATCCTGTTTTCTAAAAGTGACCATGAGATGACTGACGGGAAGGCTATACAGTATGCCTCTTCCTCTTAGATGCTTCCCTCCACCTATTAGAAAAGGAGCAGAATACGCAGATAACTTCATTCTTGAGAGGTATAAGAGGCCACATCCTATTCTGGGCTTCATAAAGGGCTTCATAAAGAGGAACCGTCAACAGCTCACATACAGAGCTTCTGCCTCAAAGCACTCATTGAAGCATGAATAAAAAAGTCATGTAAAGACAGTGGAGTCATCAGAAGACGATTAGTGGGTAAGACTTTGTTTCAGGTTTTATTGTATATTTACGTATTTGTCTAAGTTGACAGGATTGACTATCAGGAACAGGGAATATAGGCCTATATGACAACTTAGAAAACTATTTTGTTATGTAATTCTATTGACACTAAAGGACTAGGGTGGGGATTCAGTACAAGGCTCAAGTGTAAATTGCCTTTAAATTACCTTTACTGTAAATTATCAACTCAACTACATTGCTATGCAATCGGGAAAATGCAATGTTAATAAAATGTTAGTGTTATTACAGTGTCATACGTGTTAACTGTAATATTAACAAAACTAAATATAAGACTAAGTATTTAAGGGAATATCTAAACACTGCCTTGTTGAATTGACTACAGCCAAGATACCAGTAGGTGGGAAATAATGTTAATTTGTATTCTGATGAAAATATCCCTTTAAAGTTGGTATGATGTGTATGTTTGAAATGTATTTGTATTTGAGCTCAAGCAGTAGAAAATGTTAAGTGCCGGTACTCAGCTCTGGTGAGCTCCTACACAAGTCAAGCACTATGAATTTTGACAGTGAAACTACATTTTTAATTTTGGATGTACAGTGCCTCTATAAAGTCTACAACCCCCTTGGATTTCTTCAAATGTTATTGCGTTACAAAGTGGGATTAAAATGGATTTGATTGCCATTTTTGTCAATGAGCTACACTAAAACAACACTGGGAAAAAATTCTAACGTTTTTTAAAGATTCATGAAAATGTTATAACTAAAATATTGTAGTTTCATAAGTGGGGGGGGAGTTAGATACATAAAATGTATCCTTATTCTAAATTGATAAAACTTTTTTTTACTGTGTGTAGATTGATGAGGGAAAAAACACATTTAATAAATTTTAGAATAATACACCATAATGACAAAGCAAAAACAGTTGTTTTTTGTGTGCAAATTTATTAAAAATAAATAACGGAAATATCACATTTACATATGTACTCAGACCATTTACTCAGTACTTTGTTAAACCGCCGCCTCAAGACTTCTTGGGTATGACGCTACAAGCTTGGCACACCTGTATTTGGGGAGTTCCCCCCATTCTTCTCTACAGATCCTCTCAAGTTCTGTCAGGTTGGATGGGGAGCGTCGCTGCACAGCTATTTTCAGGTCTCTCCTGCGTTGTTTTGGCTGTGTGTTTAGGGCCGTTGTCCTGTTGGAAGGTGAACCTTCGGCCACGTCTGAAATCCTGAGCGCTCTTGAGCAGGTTTTCATCAAGGATCTCTGTACTTTGCGCCGTTCATTTTTCCCTCGATTCTGACTAGTCTCCCAGTCCCTGCCGCCGAAAAACATTCCCACAGCATGATGCTGCCACCACCATGCTTCACCGTAGGTATGGTGCCAGGTTTCCTCCAGACGTGACGCTTGGCATTCTGGCCAAATAGTTCAATCTTGGTTTCATCAGACCAGAGAATCTGGTCTCTCCTTAAGGTGCCTTTTGGTCAAACTCCAAGCCGGCTGTCATGTGCCTTTTACTGAGGAGTGGCTTACATCTGGCCGCTCTACCATAAAGGCCTGATTAGTGGAGTGCCGCAGAGATGGTTTCCCTTCTGGAAGGTTCTCCCATCTCCACAGAGGAACTCTGGAGCTCTGTCAGAGTGACCATCGGGTTCTTGGTCACCTCTCTGACCAAGGCCCTTCTCCCCCGATTACTCAGTTTGGCCAGGCGGCCAGCTCTAGGAAGAGTCTTGGTGGTTCCAAACTTCTGTAATTGAAGAATGATGGAGACCACTGTGTTCTTGGGGACCTTCAATGCTGCAGAAATGTATTGGTACCCTTCCCTAAATCTGTGCCTCGACACAATCCTGTCTCGGAGCTATACGGACAATTCCTTTGACCTCATGGCTTAGTTATTGCTCTGACATGCACTGCCAACTGTGGGACCTTATATAGACAGGCGTGTGCCTTTCCAAATCATGTCTAATCAATTGAATTTACCACAAGTGGAATCCAATCAAGTTGTGGAAACATCTCAAGGATGATCATTGGAAACAGGATGCATCTGAGCTCAATTTCGAGTCTCATAGCAAAGGGTCTGAATACTTAAAACTTCTTGTCAATAGGGGGGCGCTATTTTCACTTTGGAAAAAATCGTGCCCAATTTAAACGGCCTCGTACTCTATTCTAGATCATACAATATGCATATTATTATTACTATTGGATAGAAAACACTCTCAAGTTTCTAAAACTGTTTGAATTATATCTGTGAGTAAAACAGAACTCATTTGGTAGCAAACTTCCAGGCAGGAAGTGAAAATTCTGAAAATGGGGCTCTGTTTCAGGGCCTGCCTATTCAACTGGCTTATATTTATCGATATACATGCACTTCATACGCCTTCCACTAGATGTCAACAGGCAGTGGAAGGTGGAATGGGGTGTCTAGCTTGATCTGAGGTCGAACAAGAGCTTTTGGAGTGGCAGGTCAGGAATTTCCTTTTTGTACCAAGGCGCGCGAAGCACCTCCATATTGTCTTCTGATAAGCGTTCGGTATACACGGCTAATATTTCCAGCTCTGATTTTATTTGATACATGTGATAATAACATCGTAAAGTATGTTTTTTCAACCGAGTTTTATCAGATTATTCAACGTTTATTGGGACTTTTGGAGTTTTCCGTTCTTTGCGTCGAGAGAAAATGGGAACGTCATCAACATTGGCTAGCATTGTGGCGCGAATTCTACAGGAGAAAAGGACATTCTAAAACCAAACAACGATTTATTCTGGACCAAGGACTCCTTGTACAAGATTCTGATGGAAGCTCAGCAAAAGTAAGAACAATTTATGATGTTATTTCGTATTTCTGTGGAAAATGTTGATTCCTATTCTCTGCCGTTTTGGCGAGCGCTGTCTCGCAATAACGCAAGCTGTTTGTTATGGTAAAGTTATTTTTAAAAATCTAACACGGCGGTTGCATTAAGAACCAGTGTATCTTTCATTTGCCATACAACAAGTATTTTTATGTAAAGTTTATGATGAGTTCTTTGGTCAGATTAGGTGAGTGTCCAAAATAGCTCCGGACATTCTGGTGAATCGATGCTACATATTCACAATGTATAACCACGGTTTGCAGCTCTAAATATGCACATTTTCGAACAAAACATAAGTGTATTGTATAACCTGATGTTATAAGACTGTCATCTGATGAAGTTGGTCAAGGTTAGTGATTAATTTTATATCTTTTGCTGGTTTTTGCGATAGCTACCTTTTGCGGTGAATAAATGCATTTGTGTGTTTGGCTATTGTGGTAAGCTAATATAATTCTATATTGTGTTTTTGCTGTAAAACACTTAAAAAATCTGAAATATTGGCTGGATTCACAAGATGTTTATCTTTCATTTGCTGTACACCATGCATTTATCATAAATGTTTTATGATGAGTATTTAGGTATTTCACGTTGCTCTCTGTAATTATTCTGGCTGCTTCGGTGCTATTTGTGATGGTAGCTGCAATGTAAAACTATGATTTATACCTCAAATATGCACATTTTTCGAACAAAACATGAATGTATTGTATAACATGTTATAAGACTGTCATCTGATGAAGTTGTTTCTTGGTTAGTGACTAATTATATCTCTATTTGGTCGGTTTTGTGATAGCTACCTATGCGGTTGAAACATGGTGAAAATATGCGGTTGAGTCTTTGGCTATTGTGGTTAGCTAATAGAAATACATATTGTGTTTTCGCTGTAAAACATTTTAAAAATCGGAAATGACGGCTGGGTTCACAAGATGTTTATCTTTCATTTGCTGTATTGGACTTGTGATTTCATGAAAATTATATTATATGATATCCCTGTCCCGTTAGGCTAGGCTATGCTAGTCAGCTTTTTTGATGAGGAGTATCCCGGATCCGGGATGGGTATCACTGAAAGGTTTTAAGTAAATAAGGTATTTGTTTTTTATATTTAATAGATTTTAGCTTTGTCATTATGGGGTATTGTCTATAGATTGATGAGGACATTTTTTTATTTGATTCATTTTAGAATAAGGCTGTAATGTAACAACATTTTGAAAAAGTGAAGGGGTCTGAATACTTTCTGAATGCACCGTACATATCATGATGTCTGTATGTGCTGTTCAAGGAGTAAAATCTGATTGGTTGATTGGTTTGTTAATTTACACTAGTTCAACTAATCTGCCATTAGTGGAAGGTCGCCAATCTAATTGTTTCTGAAAATAATCCCTTTCTGATATCTGCATTTAAATGTTTTAATTTTTAATTTGAAGTAGTCCCTTATTGCTGTCTGTATTAAAATACAGTATTAGTAATCACCCCCAAATGATAGTCAACGTTTTTAGTTCACTAAGAAACAAGGAAATAGTGAATGCGTTGCTCGATGTCTTCATCAAATGTAGTATGCTATTCTAAGCTCTAGTATATTCTCTATCAACATTCAAGTATCAATGAAGTATGGTTGGATTTATAAAATGTCAATAGCCAGTAATGAAATGAGAATCCATTCTCGGTAACAGGAAAGTGCCCAAAAAATATTACTATTTACAATTATTTAGCAAATTAAGGATAAGATTTATGAAATGGAGATGTATTGCACATATCATTTGATTTGATTTGAAATAGATCCTTTCCTCCTCATACAGTAGGTCTGTCTGAGACATCATGGAGGGTAATAACAGACAACAGATAGAAAGATCAGAAGAAATATCCCCAGAGACGTCTCCTATGATGGTTCCGACAACCCAACCACGCTCCTCAATGTTCTCCTGCTGTTTGTGGATGGCATCTGATGAACCTGTAGACGTCCCAGCTAGTAATGTAACACAAGGTTAGAAGAGAATGGTTTATCACTACACATTCAATCTAACGAACTCTACCTCCTTCCCAAAATGCTCTGTCTCTGAATAGCCTGTTTCTCCCCTCAGACTCTATTGTGAAGCCGCCCACCAGACAGTCTCATGTCAACAACCCAGACACCAGCGAACACATAATACGGTAGGGAGATTGGGGATAGTGGGGACACCATTTGGTGAAAATTACTCATGAAGGGAGTTTTGGAGGAAAACGTTTTGGGTGACGGGGGTGGCACAGTCCTCTCAAAGTACATTTTCCTATTACTGGTAGCTATGTTATAACTTGTTATAACTTTTTTTTTAAAACCATGATTTATTTCCGTTTTGTTCTGCAGATTGGAGAATACTGAGCTGCACATGTTGCCCGCTGGTGCCAAGAGGTCGAACAACACCCTACAGCCAGGGCAGCCAGGGCCCTCTAATACGAAGAAGGATAAAGGAGGGGACCAAGATGGAAGGAACAAGCTCAACCAGGGGTCCAGTCAGGTGAGCCAACAACAGTGTCATTGTAATAGAAAAACATCAGGGCTCAAATCTATGAAATACAGTGAGAGGTCAATGAGCTTCAGAGTTGAAATCTGTCCTCTCCAAGCGATTCTGCAGATTTCTAACAGTGACCTTTAACCAAAAGTACGATCATTTTCTAACCTTACATGGTTTGTTTTTGTTGTTTCTCCTGACAAACCCAAAAGCAGAACCAGGATCAAAAGATCAAGTTTCTGATCAATGTGCCCATGTGGGTCCCACTACCTGACAACAACAGAACACAGGAGCAAATCCAGTCGCAGGTTCAAAGGTTACTGAAGTTGTTGGAGGATACAGGATTTAAGGAGGAAGATGAGGAGCACCTGAAAGATGTGGCCATCATCATTGGCCTCAATGGCAAAGAATCTCCTGAGCTCAGGAAACAGCTGCCAATGCTGATGAACGTGAAGGAGAATACGGTATTGACGTTTAAAAAGATTTCATTTACCTGGGGACCCAAAGGTGACATTAAATATGTAGACAGTATAAATAAAAAGAAAGGTATACCATATACGGATATCAGAGAATATCTAAAAGATCATGAAGAAACTAAAGAGCTTGTTAGAGAGTTGAGAGGACAGGATACTGACGCTCTGATCTATTTCAGTTTCATTGACGCTGATACTGTAGACTTTAACCAAGTGTACAGCTCTTATTTAGAGATAGTCAGAAAGCACTCTAACACTCACTCTGGCATCCCACCAACGGTGATGTCAACAGGCTATGAGTTTCCTGAGGGGGATTTCAAGAGGCCAAGCCAGGTTGACAGAGCGATTCGAATTGAGACAGCAAAACACTTTCCTCTCGGCACATACTATCCAGAGCCCAATTTCTGTGTTTTACTCCTAAAGGGGGAGGAGACACTAACAGAGAGCTTTCTTGGAAAAGGCAAAACAATGGAGTCGCCAAAATGTATCAAAAAAGTTAAGGACCGTGAAAGATTCACAGCAGTCTTTACCGCTGACAATCCCATAATTACCACTGTTCCAGCAAGGTGTAAAATAAATAATGATGGCCTGACAACTGCTCAATCACATTATAATCCTAGGGTTTGGGCAACAAGTGCATACATCCATGGTGAGATAAAGAGTGAACTAAAGGGCCAAGGAAGTTCTGGTAAAACAAGAGGATTCTTGATGGAACTGTTGACTTGTCCAGATGAGAAATTTGAGGACAAGTGTAAAGAACTTCCTGTGGTGAATAATGATGCATTTCTGAGCCTGTGTAAGGCAGCTGGCAAGGTCCGAGAATACAGAAAGAAAGTGAGTGAGGATGAGAACCAACAGGATAAGAGCAGGCCGGCAGAGAGCAGAGCAAAACAACCAGAGATGTAACGCATACGTATTCATGGCAGCTCTAAAGCCTAGACTTATGTTGACATAAAAATCTGTAGCATTACTTTTTTACGACTTTTGTTATTTTGCCGTAATGTATTGAGACACTGTTTGTACCCTGGGGACATTTATTTTGAAAGCGATAGTATTCCCAGAGGCACCTTTGAGAGAGTGTGGAGAAAAAGACACAGAGTGGATATTGATGACTGCTTGGCTGTATCTCTTGGTCCAGAGAAATTCAACTACACGTAATAGTGTTCCATTGTAGCCCGTGTTTTATTTTGACTGCCAATCCACAAGTCCTCTGTTGGAGGTAGTGTTAAATATCTACAAGCAGAAATAAGGGTGATACAAATCTATCCCATCCAGAATGAGAATGTCATTTCCGAACAAGACATAAAGTCAAATGTTGCTAAATGACCTGGATGAATCTCTAGTCATACACAACTATGGCTGTAACCGTTTGTGCCAGAATACTCAGACATCAGCTTTCATGGTGTAAAGGTGAGGAGTGTTATACAGTATAAAACAATTAGGAATGAGGGGTATAATAAGTTAGTCAGGAAACAAAGGTTAAATCACTTACAGTTACAACAAGTGCCATGGAAGTTTAGTGACCACAGTCAGGACATCTGTTTAATGTCCCATCTGAAAGGCTGCACCTGACGCAGGGCAATGTCCCTGTCATTATCCCTGGGCATTGGGAACTCCTTAGACCAGAGGGAAGAGTGCCCCCTACTGGCCCTACAACACCACTTCCAGCCTACTGTATACATATTTGTTGTGTCCGATATAATTGCTCCATTCAATCCATAGCACTAAAGAGCTGCGCTATAGTGTGATTGAAATGTAAAGGTAATTTCCGATTGAGTCGATATATGCAGCGTTTACCGTGAATGCAGTCTCCGCAAATGTGGGAACATGGCTTTTAAGTTGAAATGGCTGTTTTCCATTTAAACATGCATGTAGGGTAGATAGGGTTTGATGGAAGAGTAGAGAAACTTGTCTGACTGTGTAACGGATCTCCTCTTCGTCGGATGAGGAGTAGCAAGGATCGGACCAATGTGCAGCGTGGTAAGTGTTCGTCATTTTATTAAACTGAACTGAACACTACAAAGTAAACAAAAAAAGAACAACCGAAACAGTTCCGTCTGGAAACTAATACTAAGACAGAAAACAATCACCCACAACACACAATGAAAAACAGTCTACCTAATTATGGCTCCCAATCAGAGACAACGATAGACAGCTGCCTCTGATTGAGAACCACACCAGGCCAAACATAGAAAACCAACAACCTAGAAAAAAGAAAATTGACTGCCCACCCTAACTCACGCCCTGACCAAACTAAAATAGAGACACAAAAAAGGAACTAAGGTCAGGACATGACAGACTGTGACTGCATGACTGCCCTTCAGGCTGTGATGATTCATATGAACTTTATCACTGAATACTTTGTTGTGAACCTTTTAGTTTTAATCATAATTAATATTAATAAAGCGTTGTTGATATAATACAGTGATATATAGCAGGAATGGAAAACACCTTTTACTTTGAACTAATCATAATGCCTGGCCAGAACTAACCATTTTATAAAACTATATAAAGCTATGCTATGTAATGGTAAGATTGTCCTTGCCAAGTCCTTCTATACTAACAATGTGTACCTACACTGTCAATTTATAACCATCACATGTATTTACTATCATTATAACTATCACATGTATGTTCTATCATTATAACCATCACATGTATGTTCTAACTATCATTATAACTATCACATGTATGTTCTATCATTATAACTATCACATGTATGTTCTATCATTATAACTATCACATGTATGTTCTATCATTATAACTATCACATGTATTTACTATCATTATAACTATCACATGTATGTTCTATCATTATAACTATCACATGTATGTTCTATCATTATAACTATCACATGTATGTTCTATCATTATAACCATCACATGTATGTTTTATCATTATAAATATCACATGTATGTTCTATCATTATAACTATCACATGTATGTTCTATCATTATAAATATCACATGTATGTTCTAACTATCATTATAACCATCACATGTATGTTCTATCATTATAACTATCACATGTATGTTCTATCATTATAACTATCACATGTATGTTCTATCATTATAACCCTCACATGTATGTTCTATCATTATAAATATCACATGTATGTTCTAACTATCATTAGAACCATCACATGTATGTTCTATCATTATAACTATCACATGTATGTTCTAACTATCATAACTATCACATGTATGTTCTAACTAACATTATAACCATCACATGTATGTTATAACTATCATTATAACTATCACATGTATGTTCTAACTATCATTATAACGAACACATGTATGTTCTAACTAACATTATAACCATCACATGTATGTTATAACTATCATTATAACCATCACATGTATGTTCTAACTATCATTATAACCATCACATGTATGTTCTAACTAACATTATAACCATCACATGTATGTTCTAACTATCATTATAACTATCACATGTATGTTCTAACTATCATTATAACGAACACATGTATGTTCTAACTATCATTGTAACTATCACATATATGTTCTAACTATCATTGTAACTATCACATGTATGTTCTAACTATCATTTTAACCATCACATGTATGTTATAACTAACATTATAACTATCACATGTATGTTCTAACTATCATTATAACCATCACATGTATGTTCTAACTAACATTATAACCATCACATATATGTTCTAACTATCATTATAACTATCACGTATATGTTCTAACTATCATTGTAACTATCACATATATGTTCTAACTATCATTGTAACTATCACATATATGTTCTAACTATCATTGTAACTATCACATGTATGTTCTAACTAACATTATAACCATCACATGTATGTTCTAACTATCATTATAACTATCACATGTATGTTCTAACTAACATTATAACCATCACATGTATGTTATAACTATCATTATAACCATCACATATATGTTCTAACTATCATTATAACTATCACATATATGTTCTAACTATCATTGTAACTATCACATATATGTTCTAACTATCATTATAGCTATCACATGTATGTTCTAACTATCATTATAACGATCACATATATGTTCTAACTATCATTATAACCATCACATATATGTTCTAACTAACATTATAACCATCACATGTATGTTCTAACTATCATTATAACTATCACATGTATGTTCTAACTATCATTATAACTATCACATATATGTTCTAACTATCATTATAACCATCACATGTATGTTCTAACTATCATTATAACTATCACATATATGTTCTAACTAACATTATAACTATCAGATGTATGTTCTAACTATCATTATAACTATCACATGTATGTTCTAACTATCATTATAACTATCACATGTATGTTCTAACTATCATTATAACTATCACATATATGTTCTAACTATCATTATAACTATCACATATATGTTCTAACTATCATTATAACTATCACATATATGTTCTAACTAACATTATAACCATCACATATATGTTCTAACTAACATTATAACGATCACATATATGTTCTAACTATCATTATAACTATCACATGTATGTTCTAACTATCATTATAACTATCACATATATGTTCTAACTATCATTATAACTATCACATATATGTTCTAACTATCATTATAACTATCACATATATGTTCTAACTAACATTATAACTATCACATATATGTTCTAACTAACATTATAACCATCACATATATGTTCTAACTATCATTATAACGATCACATATATGTTCTAACTATCATTATAACCATCACATATATGTTCTAACTATCATTATAACCATCACATGTATGTTCTAACTATCATTATAACTATCACATGTATGTTCTAACTATCATTATAACCATCACATATATGTTCTAACTATCATTATAACCATCACATGTATGTTCTAACTATCATTATAACTATCACATATATGTTCTAACTATTATTATAACCATCACATATATGTTCTAACTATCATTATAACTATCACATGTATGTTCTAACTAACATTATAACTATCACATATATGTTCTAACTAACATTATAACCATCACATGTTATGATCAGTAATCACATAATAAAGTTTTGACATTTGATTTGATGATTTCACTATATTTTCAGTTTTTTCCTGCCTCATAATAAACAAATCCAATGAAGTAGAAACACTTAATTGATAACCCCCATCTCTTATCAGATGCACTCTCACTGTTAAACACACATCAGAGTTCAAATTTTACTCAGACACTGAAAATAGATGGTCAACCTGCAGGAAGGAATGGGGCCAAGAGAAGACTTGACTATTCAAGTACATTTTTCAAATATTTTATTTTATTTTTTGTCTGAAATTACAGCAATATATTCATAAATACCTAATTACTACATTCAACAAATAATATATTACATTACAATTAATTCAAACAAGTACATTTTAAAATCAGAGTTTCACAGCATCTAGAGTCTAGACATCCTCCATAGAGTCAGGGGGCTATTGCGTGTGCATGGTAGAGTAAGGAGGCTCTGGGGAAGGGCCTAGCGTCCTCCCGCTAACTCATTGGCTGCTTAACTCAGTGGTAGCGCTTGCTGTCTGATTGACAGATGGTGCTCCTATCGTAGCTCTGCTCTGGTCTGTAAACATGGTTCCGCCTCCTTAACAGGTTAGGTTGTTCCTCTGAAAGCTCACCAGGAGTGAAACATAGAGGAATGTAGGGACCAGACCTGCAGCCAACCTCCCCTCCCTGCTATCTCACATCCACAGCATCAAACTGGAGTTCAAACAGAACCCCTTTAGGACTACATACTCAAAGCCTTGTCAAGTCTGACTGAGCACTACAATACCCACGCTGCATTGCGATCTATGCTGCCGGAGGTCCTCTTGTAAGGCTAAACGTTTTATTTTACAAAACTACAGGCCAGACACTCCCACAGAAGGAAGGTAGGGGAATAGAGAGACTGGGGAACAGGGGTACTGAGGCACAGGAGACAGCTATGGCCAGCAGCAAGGTGGACTGATGTAGGCATGAAAACACACACTATAGATGCACAGTGCAGAGCAGGACAAGGATTCATATACTTGGCAAAAGAGAACCTTTCATTGACTTTGGATTTGAGGGCCCTCAAGTGGAGAAAAAAATCGTCCATTATCCAATTGTTGGCAAGGGCTTTGACATTATGATAAGTGGGATCAATGTAGTAATATAACACGTTTTGTAGTGGGTTGGCCATTTCAATTCAGGGAGTTATCTTAATTGCTCTATTTTGAGGTTTAAAAAAGTCTCATGATATTTTGTGTGAGGGAGGGCTACTTTTTGGCACTATTTCCTTTTATGGCAAACCCAAAGGAGAAGAATCTAGCAAGATCTCCCTCGGTGCATTGTCACATGGTACTGTCTGCATTGTTTCCTCTCTCTAGGTTTAGTGATGTGAATGTCTCATAATGGGTGTTGTGTCCCTTGTGCTTAATGATAAGGTCCAGAGAGATTGGTCTAGTTATCAGACAACAGTTCTACTAAGGGCTCATCCCTGGACTAGGGGCTGAAGGGGAATATATGAGAGAGAGAGAGAGCGAGAGAGAGAGCGAGAGAGAGACAGAGAGAGGGACAGAGAGACAGAGAGAGAGAGACTAACTGTAGCGGTCACTCACTCTTTCCCATGGGTAACTACTCACACAGGGAGAGTGGTAAAACATGCTGTTCCTGACAGGAGGGGTTCTGTGTGGGTGTTCTGACGGAGTGCATGGATCTGGGAGGCCTGTGGGGCCTGGAGTTAGGTCTTACCCCCATCTCAGTGAGCCTTACGGGGCCTGGAGGCCAGGGGAGGGAGGGATGTGGGGCCTGGAGTTAGGTCTTACCCCCATCTCAGTGAGCCTTACGGGGCCTGGAGGCCAGGGGAGGGAGGGCTGTGGGGCCTGGAGTTAGGTCTTACCCCCATCTCAGTGAGCCTTACGGGGCCTGGAGGCCAGGGGAGGG
>NC_092090.1:40217941-40255441 GCF_045679555.1 Salvelinus alpinus
TCAGTACATACTACCACTACACAAACACAACTAACAACTTCAGTACATACTACCACTACACAAACACAACTAACAACTTCAGTACATAGTACCACTACACAAACACAACTAACAACTTCAGTACATAGTACCACTACACAAACACAACTAACAACTTCAGTACATACTACCACTACACAAACACAACTAACAACTTCAGTACATACTACCACTACACAAACACAACTAACAACTTCAGTACATACTACCACTACACAAACAGAACCTACAACTTCAGTACATAGTACCACTACACAAACAGAACCTACAACTTCAGTACATACTACCACTACACAAACAGAACCTACAACTTCAGTACATAGTACCACTACACAAACACAACTAACAACTTCAGTACATACTACCACTACACAAACACAACTAACAACTTCAGTACATACTACCACTACACAAACACAACTAACAACTTCAGTACATACTACCACTATACAAACACAACTAACAACTTCAGTACATACTACCACTACACAAACACAACTAACAACTTCAGTACATACTACCACTACACAAACACAACTAACAACTTCAGTACATACTACCACTACACAAACACAACTAACAACTTCAGTACATACTACCACTACACAAACACAACTAACAACTTCTGTACATACTACCACTACACAAACACAACTAACAACTTCAGTACATACTACCACTACACAAACACAACTAACAACTTCAGTACATACTACCACTACACAAACACAACTAACAACTTCAGTACATACTACCACTACACAAACAGAACTAACAACTTCAGTACATACTACCACTACACAAACACAACTAACAACTTCAGTACATACTACCACTACACAAACACAACTAACAACTTAAGTACATACTACCACTACACAAACAGAACCTACAACTTCAGTACATAGTACCACTACACAAACACAACTAACAACTTCAGTACATACTACCACTACACAAACAGAACCTACAACTTCAGTACATAGTACCACTACACAAACACAACTAACAACTTCAATACATACTACCACTACACAAACACAACTAACAACTTCAGTACATACTACCACTACACAAACACAACTAACAACTTCAGTACATACTACCACTATACACACACAACTAACAACTTCAGTACATACTACCACTACACAAACACAACTAACAACTTCAGTACATACTACCACTACACAAACACAACTAACAACTTCAGTACATACTACCACTACACAAACACAACTAACAACTTCAGTACATACTACCACTACACAAACACAACTAACAACTTCAGTACATACTACCACTACACAAACACAACTAACAACTTCAGTACATACTACCACTACACAAACACAACTAACAACTTCTGTACATACTACCACTACACAAACACAACTAACAACTTCTGTACATACTACCACTACACAAACACAACTAACAACTTCAGTACATACTACCACTACACAAACACAACTAACAACTTCAGTACATACTACCACTACACAAACACAACTAACAACTTCAGTACATACTACCACTACACAAACACAACTAACAACTTCAGTACATACTACCACTACACAAACACAACTAACAACTTCAGTACATACTACCACTACACAAACACAACTAACAACTTCAGTACATACTACCACTATACACACACAACTAACAACTTCAGTACATACTACCACTACACAAACACAACTAACAACTTCAGTACATACTACCACTACACAAACACAACTAACAACTTCAGTACATACTACCACTACACAAACACAACTAACAACTTCAGTACATACTACCACTACACAAACACAACTAACAACTTCAGTACATACTACCACTACACAAACACAACTAACAACTTCTGTACATACTACCACTACACAAACACAACTAACAACTTCTGTACATACTACCACTACACAAACACAACTAACAACTTCAGTACATACTACCACTACACAAACACAACTAACAACTTCAGTACATACTACCACTACACAAACACAACTAACAACTTCAGTACATACTACCACTACACAAACACAACTAACAACTTCAGTACATACTACCACTATACACACACAACTAACAACTTCAGTACATACTACCACTACACAAACACAACTAACAACTTCAGTACATACTACCACTACACAAACACAACTAACAACTTCAGTACATACTACCACTACACAAACACAACTAACAACTTCAGTACATACTACCACTACACAAACACAACTAACAACTTCAGTACATACTACCACTACACAAACACAACTAACAACTTCAGTACATACTACCACTACACAAACACAACTAACAACTTCAGTACATACTACCACTACACAAACACAACTAACAACTTCAGTACATACTACCACTACACAAACACAACTAACAACTTCAGTACATACTACCACTACACAAACACAACTAACAACTTCAGTACATACTACCACTACACAAACACAACTAACAACTTCAGTACATACTACCACTACACAAACACAACTAACAACTTCAGTACATACTACCACTACACAAACACAACTAACAACTTCAGTACATACTACCACTACACAAACACAACTAACAACTTCAGTACATACTACCACTACACAAACAAAACCTAACAACTTCAGTACATACTACCACTACACAAACACAACTAACAACTTCAGTACATACTACCACTACACAAACACAACTAACAACTTCAGTACATACTACCACTACACAAACACAACTAACAACTTCAGTACATACTACCACTACACAAACACAACTAACAACTTCTGTACATACTACCACTACACAAACACAACTAACAACTTCAGTACATACTACCACTACACAAACACAACTAACAACTTCAGTACATACTACCACTACACAAACACAACTAACAACTTCAGTACATACTACCACTACACAAACACAACTAACAACTTCAGTACATACTACCACTACACAAACACAACTAACAACTTCAGTACATACTACCACTACACAAACACAACTAACAACTTCAGTACATACTACCACTACACAAACAGAACCTACAACTTCAGTACATACTACCACTACACAAACACAACTAACAACTTCAGTACATACTACCACTACACAAACACAACTAACAACTTCAGTACATACTACCACTACACAAACACAACTAACAACTTCAGTACATACTACCACTACACAAACACAACTAACAACTTCAGTACATACTACCACTACACAAACACAACTAACAACTTCAGTACATACTACCACTACACAAACACAACTAACAACTTCAGTACATACTACCACTACACAAACACAACTAACAACTTCAGTACATACTACCACTACAGAAACACAACTAACAACTTCAGTACATACTACCACTACACAAACAAAACCTACAACTTCAGTACACACTACCACTACACAAACACAACTAACAACTTCAGTACATACTACCACTACACAAACACAACTAACAACTTCAGTACATAGTACCACTACACAAACACAACTAACAACTTCAGTACATACTACCACTACACAAACAGAACTAACAACTTCAGTACATACTACCACTACACAAACACAGCTAACAACTTCAGTACATACTACCACTATACACACACAACTAACAACTTCAGTACATACTACCACTACACAAACACAACTAACAACTTCAGTACATACTACCACTACAGAAACACAACTAACAACTTCAGTACATACTACCACTACACAAACAAAACCTACAACTTCAGTACACACTACCACTACACAAACACAACTAACAACTTCAGTACATACTACCACTACACAAACACAGCTAACAACTTCAGTACATACTACCACTACACAAACACAACTAACAACTTCAGTACATACTACCACTACACAAACACAACTAACAACTTCAGTACATACTACCACTACACAAACACAACTAACAACTTCAGTACACACTACCACTACACAAACACAACTAACAACTTCAGTACATACTACCACTACACAAACACAACTAACAACTTCAGTACATACTACCACTACACAAACACAACTAACAACTTCAGTACATACTACCACTACACAAACACAACTAACAACTTCAGTACATACTACCACTACACAAACACAACTAACAACTTCAGTACATACTACCACTACACAAACACAACTAACAACTTCAGTACATACTACCACTACACAAACACAACTAACAACTTCAGTACATACTACCACTACACAAACACAACTAACAACTTCAGTACATACTACCACTACACAAACACAACTAACAACTTCAGTACATACTACCACTACACAAACACAACTAACAACTTCAGTACATACTACCACTACACAAACACAACTAACAACTTCAGTACATACTACCACTACACAAACAGAACCTACAACTTCAGTACATACTACCACTACACAAACACAACTAACAACTTCAGTACATACTACCACTACACAAACACAACTAACAACTTCAGTACATACTACCACTACACAAACACAACTAACAACTTCAGTACATACTACCACTACACAAACACAACTAACAACTTCTGTACATACTACCACTACACAAACACAACTAACAACTTCAGTACATACTACCACTACACAAACACAACTAACAACTTCAGTACACACTACCACTACACAAACACAACTAACAACTTCAGTACATACTACCACTACACAAACACAACTAACAACTTCAGTACATACTACCACTACACAAACACAACTAACAACTTCAGTACATACTACCACTACACAAACACAACTAACAACTTCAGTACATACTACCACTACACAAACACAACTAACAACTTCAGTACATACTACCACTACACAAACAGAACCTACAACTTCAGTACATACTACCACTACACAAACACAACTAACAACTTCAGTACATACTACCACTACACAAACACAACTAACAACTTCAGTACATACTACCACTACACAAACACAACTAACAACTTCAGTACATACTACCACTACACAAACACAACTAACAACTTCAGTACATACTACCACTACACAAACACAACTAACAACTTCAGTACATACTACCACTACACAAACACAACTAACAACTTCAGTACATACTACCACTACACAAACACAACTAACAACTTCAGTACATACTACCACCACACAAACACAACTAACAACTTCAGTACATACTACCACTACACAAACAGAACCTACAACTTCAGTACATACTACCACTACACAAACACAACTTACTGACACTGACACCACAAAAACAGAATCTTTACACAAGTTAGACTTTTTAGCTTGGAATGCATTTTTAACATAACACGAAAACTAAACATCGAAACAAAATCAACTAAACTCTAAAAACACAAGCCTAAAACAATGGGTTTAGCAGCAGTAGGGTATATTTCACCTTTTTCCCTGGCCTCTCTCCTCCTCCTCTCCTCCAGGTCCAGTTTACTGACAGGCCTACGGTGCTGCTGGAGAAACTCATCGTACATTAGGCCAGACTCAGGCCCCATTCCCTGGCCCAGACTGTGTCCCTGGGCCTGGCTTTGTCTCCCCATTCCTGGGGGCCCCTGGAGGCTCTTCAGGGCCCCGCTGCTCTTCATCCCTCCCCCCAGCTCTCCGTACTGGCTGGGCAGGGACAGCGAGGCCCTCTGCTGGCTGAAGAAGGTCTGGGTGGATTTCTCCAGCTCTGCCAGAAAGGTGCTGGGCTCAGGCAGCCCCGGGGGGCCTCGGAGTGGGGGGTGGTACTTCTCCAGGCCCCCGTCCCGGTCCCTGCCCCTCCGGAGCCCATCCTCCAGTTTGGGAGGCAAGCGGCTGAGGTCGTAGTGGCCCAAGCCCGGTGGGTCATGGTGGGTGGTGCGTCGTGAGTCCGAAGCGGTATCGATGAGGGCGGCGGGGTTCCACAGGGTGGTGGGGGGAGGGGGGTGGGGGTGGTCGCGGGACTGGAGGGGTTTGGGGGAGATGAGAGGAGGAGGGGCGCCCAGGTGGGGGTGGAGGTCGCGGCCACCCGGCTCGTGATGATTTGGTATGGACCTGTGGGAGAGAGAGAGAGACTGTAATGAGCACTGTGTTGTGTCACAACGAGCCGTGATACACACACATTCCTCTGTAATTCACACACCTAAACTAAAGACATACACCTTCTTCCAGATACACACACCTTCTCCCAGATACACACACCTATAGGTAGGCACCTCCCTCCCTCTGTTCTCTCTCTTTTCCTCTCTGTGATGGTCTTATCAGGTCCAGGCAGAGTAGCCCGGAGCATAGTGGAGAGGAAAGGAGAGGAGGATGTGGTCAGAGTACACAGGCCTCTGCTCTACACCTCTACACCTCTACAGCCAGCCTGGGTTGCTTTGATCCACCACTGCCTTTCAACACACACGGTTCACACAGAGGAATACTGACAGACGGACAAACATGACAGGATGAAACAGACACAGATTCAACTGACAGACAGACTGACTCAGGATGAGGGAGAGAAAAAAACTATCAGACAGATAACAAAAACAGAGACAGAGATTGGCAGATGGAAGGACACATAGACGGAGGGACAGAACTGTCCAGAACCTCTCTCAATACCAAACCTGGCACTCTACCTCCTAATCTGACTCTACATGCCTCCAGCGATATGGACTCTCTGTGTGTGGGTGTGCGTATCTGCAATCTGCAGCCCTGGGTTGTAAAGAACCCAGCACACAGTATCAAGGTGATTATATAGCAGGATTACAGATAGGAACAGTGTGTGTCTACAAGACCTGTATTAACCCCACCCATGAAACCTGACCTACCTACTAAAACACATGGCAGGGCCAGCAACGCACACACACACACACACACACACACACACACAGATGGAGAACAGGGGGCTTAAGCTGTACAAGGTGGAGAAGATTAGCCAAGAACTAGCCTTTGTATATTTTAGCTGCCCCACTCACTGCCTGAATGATAATGTAAATCTCCTCCTGATGAGCCAATAACCATCAGGCATTAGGATCCCCAATTCTCCTACTAACTGAAACCCACCAAGGACATCACTACCCCAGAAGCCTTAGAGCCTACTGTGTGTGTGTGATGGGGCTGTCAGGTGTTAGGAGATAGGAATCGAGAGGATGATTCATGTGACTGCCTTTATCTTCCACTACATCCTCTTGCCTAAGAGACTTGTGAAGGCTGCCATACTGCAGCTAGAAACTGTCCCCATCAGGAAGGCAGTGACACACGATCACAGCCAGCATACATCACAGAGAGAGAGAGAGAGAGAGAGAGAGAGAGAGAGAGAGAGAGAGAGAGAGAGAGAGAGAGAGAGAGAGAGAGAGAGAGAGAGAGAGAGAGAGAGAAAGAAAGAGAGAGAGAGAAAGAGCAACTCAAATTCTACCATATCTCACAGCTCCTGCAAACTGTACCAGTGAAGAGAGTAGAAGGACTATATCTGGAGAACTAGAGAGTCCAAATCACTCTCTATTAGAGTGTAGAGGGTATTTGAAAGCAAATTACGGACTCCTCTTTAAATCAGCGTATTCCCCCAAAGATCAGTTGTCCTGAGTCTGCACAACATTGCCAGGACCTAGGATTAAGGGAGACTCAAGTTTTTTAGTACTATTTCTCTTGACACAATGATGAAAATAATCATGGCCTCTAAACCTTCAAGCTGCATACTGGACCCTATTCCAACTAAACTACTGAAAGAGCTGCTTCATGTGCTTGGCCCTCCTATGTTGAACATAATAAACAGCTCTCTATCCACCGGATGTGTACCAAACTCACTAAAAGTGGCAGTAATAAAGCCTCTCTTGAAAAAGCCAAACATTGTCCCAGAAAATATAAAAAACTATCGGCCTATATCGAATCTCCCATTCCTCTCAAATTTGAGAAAAAACTGTTGCACGGCAACTCACTGCCTTCATGAAGACAAACAATGTATACAAAACGCTTCAGTCTGGTTTTAGACCCCATCATAGCACTGAGACTGCACTTGTGAAGGTGGTAAATCACCTTTTAATGGCGTCAGACCGAGGCTCTGCATCTGGCCTAGTGCTCCTAGACCTTAGTGCTGCTTTTAATACTATCGATCACCACATTCTTTTGGAGAGACTGGAAACCCAAATTGGTCTACACGGACAAGTTCTGGCCTGGTTTAGATCTTATCTGTCGGAAAGATATGTTTGTCTCTGTGGATGGTTTGTCCTCTGACAAATCAACTGTCAATTTCGGTGTTCTTCAAGGCTCCTTTTTAGGACCACTATTGTTTTCACTATATATTTTACCTCTTGGTGATGTCATTCGGAAACATAATGTTAACTTTCACTGCTATGCGGATGACACACAGCTGTACATTTCAATGAAACATGGTGAAGCCCCAAAATTGCTTTCCCTGGAAGCCTGTGTTTCAGACATAAGGAAGTGGATGGCGGCAAATGTTCTACTTTTAAACTCGGACAAAACAGAGATGCTTGTTCTAGGTCCCAGGAAACAAAGAGATCTTTTGTTGAATCTGACAATTAATCTTGATGGTTGTACAGTCATCTCAAACAAAACTGTGAAGGACCTCGGTGTTACTCTGGACCCTGATCTCTCTTTTGACAAACATATACATTTCTCCTTATGGAGCTCCATTTTTATGGAATGGTCTGCCTATCCATGTGAGAGACGCAGACTCAGTCTCAACCTTTAAGTCTTTACTGAAGACTTATCTCTTCAGTAGGCCCTATGATTGAGTGTAGTCTGGCCCAGGAGTGTGAAGGTGAATGGAAAGGCACTGGAGCAACGAACCGCCCTTTCTGTCTCTGCCTGGCCGGTTCCCCTCTCTCCACTGGGATTCTCTGCCTCTAACCCTATTACAGGGGCTGAGTCACTGGCTTACTGGTGCTCTTCCATGCCCTCCCTAGGAGGGGTGCGTCGCTTGAGTGGGTTGAGTCACTGACATGATCTTCCTTTCTGGGGGTATCGTCGGGCGGGGCCACAGTGTCTCCCGACCCCTCCTGTCTCAGCCTCCAGTATTGTATGTGTCGGGGGGCTAGGGTCAGTATGTTATATCTGGAGTATCTCTCTCTCTCTCTCTCTCTCTCTCTCTCTCTCTCTCTCTCTCTCTCTCTCTCTCTCTCTCTCTCTCTCTCTCTCTCTCTCTCTCTCTCTCTCTCTCTCTCTCTCTCTCTCTCTCTCTCTCTCTCTCTCTCTCTCTCTCTCTCTCTCTCTCTCTCTCCCCAGTCCATCTGGCTGTGCTGCTGCTCCAGTTTCAACTGTTCTGCCTGCGGCTATGGAACCCTGACCTGTTCACCGGACGTGCTACCTGTCCCAGATCTGCTGTTTTCAACTCTCTAAAGACAGCAGGAGCGGTAGAGATACTCTGAATGATCGGCTATGAAAAGCCAACTGACATTTACTCCTGAGGTGCTGACCTGTTGCACCCTCTACAACCACTGTGATTATTATTATTTGACCCTGTTTGTCATCTATGAACATTTGAACATCTTGGCCATGTTCTGTTATAATCTCCACCTGGCACAGCCAGAGAGGACTGGCCACCCCTCATAGCCTGGTTCCTCTCTAGGTTTCTTCCTAGCTTCTGGCCTTTCTAGGGAGTTTTTCCTAGCCACCGTGCTTCTACACCTGCATTGCTTGCTGTTTGGAGTTTTAGGCTGGGTTTCTGTACAGCACTTTGTGACATCAGCTGATGTAAGAAGGGCTTTATAAATACATTTGATTAATTAAATTTGATTGATTTGTGTGTGTGTGTGTGTCTAACCTTTGTGTGTCTGAGCGTAGCTCTCCTCCCTCCCCAGGTCGTCCCAAGTCCAGGTGTTGCTCTAAGACCTGCTGTCTGAACTCTGACACCTGGTACTGACGATCCTCCTTCTCCTGGCGAAGCATCCGTTGCCGCGCCAACCAGCGCTCTTCCTCATTGGTCCGCTGGAGCATCATGGCGGCGGTGAGCCCCGCCCCTACGCCGCCGGGCCCCAGGTAGAGGCCATGGGCGGAGACCAGGCCGGGAACGCCGTGATGTGATTGGCTCAGGGAGGAGTGGAGGCCTGGTGGCATTGGCTTAGGAGCTTGGAGGGCGGGCTCTTTGGTTTTGTCTGAGAAGAGAGGGAAAATGTATTTTTATCCTGATTATTGAAGACCTATATCAGTGTGATGTGAACTGTTTTTATTGAGGTGACACAGGTCATGGAAATATTTTCACTGGTACAATATAAAGATAGGCAGAACTGTGCTTGAGAGTTTTGGAGGACGGTGGGGTGGTGTTGTGTCGTACCTGGCCGGTTGGGGGTGAGTCTCTCAGGCTTGGTTCTGTCCTCCTGTCCTCTCATGGCATGGAGCTCAGCCAGGTAGTGACTCTCCATTGCCTTGGACTGTAGCTCCTTCTCTCTCATCACTCTCTCCTTCTGCCTCTCCTTCTGCCTCTCCATCTCCCTCTCTCTCTCTCGCTCCTTCTCTCTCTCTCGCTCCCTCTCCCGCTCACGCTCTCTCTCCCGCTCCAGCTCCTTCTCTCTTTCTCGCTCCCTCTCTCTTTCTCTCTCCCGCTCCTTCTCTCGCTCCGCCTCACGCTCCCTCTCTTTCTCGCGCTCTCGTTCACGCTCGCGCTCCCTCTCTCGCTGCCGGAGCTCATCTTCCATCTGGAGCCTGTAGAAGAGAGACATAAGGGAAGAGAGAAGGAAAGAGAGACATTAGGGAAGAGAGAAGGAGAGAGAGACATAAGGGAAGAGAGAAGGAAAGCGATGTAAAGAGAGAGAAGAAAGATATTATAGCTGACCATTAAAACACTCAGTGAGAAAGACATTGAAAGACTTATTAAAAGACCAAACAGACAATTTCCCATTTGGTGTGTGTGTACACTATATGTGTATGTATGTGTGTGTATGTATGAGTGTGTAGAAGAGGACAGTACCTTTCAGACAGTCTCTCAGACTGCAGAGCGGACAGTGAGGCGTGTGTGAGGTCCCCAGGGTAGCGGACCCCCTGCAGGTGCATGTGGACAGCAGAGGGGTGCAGGGGGGGCAGGCCTCCCCCTCCTTGGAGCTGGTAGAACGGTGACCTCAGAGCTGATAGACAGAACGGATCATCCATCCTGAGAGAGAGGGGGGGGGGGGGACCAACAGAGAGGAGGGAATTGAAAGGAAAGATAGAGAGGGAGAGAGACAAAGAGCGAGAGAGAGAGAGACAGAGCGATGGAGAGGAGGGAGTTGAAAGGAAGAGTGAGAGAGAGAATAGAATAGTGAGTGTCCCAGTTAACCAGTGTTTACATCATTAACCTGAGCTGTGTGTCTCCATAGGAGGGGACATTAGAGGGTCAGCCAACCTGTCAAATAACCTCAATCAACCCCACACAGCACACTGCTGACAGCAGCCACACTCTCTTTGGATGTGTGTGTGTTTGACAGAGAGAGAGAGAGAGAGAGAGAGAGAGAGAGAGAGAGAGAGAGAGAGAGAGAGAGAGAGAGAGAGAGAGAGAGAGAGAGAGAGAGAGAGAGAGAGAGAGAGAGAGAGAGAGAGAGAGAGAGAGAGAGAGAAAAGGAGAGACAGAGAGAGTGTGTGTGTGTGTTGTCAGTCTGATGTCTGTGTCTGTCTGTCTCTGCCTCTCCGTGGCTCATCTCCTCATTAACTCCATTACTGGGCGGTGTGTGATGGCTTCTGCCCTCCTCTCCTTCTGCTGTGCTGCTGACATAGCACGGTCATGCACCCTGTCCCATAGCCTACAGCACACAGCACATCAAACCCACACACACACACACGCAAGCACGCCCACACACACACGCCCGCAAATGACAGGATCGAATCCTAACTAAGCACTACCTGTCTCCATCAATTCTAACCCTTGTCATCAAACTGTCTGTCCACAGAAAAAACGACTAGAGGCTAACTGGGGCTGTCTTCAGCATCCCTGGAGGTAGTAGCCACTGACAACAACACCAAACACTAGCTAGCATGTTTTTATCCCTAGCCTTGAGTGTTAGCAACCACTGGAAACTGAAAGTGTACCAAAGACTAGAGGCTAACTGGAGCTTTAGCATTGGTGTCATTTAAAACCACTGAAACAGTATCCAACACTAGAGGCAATCCAAAGGTTCTGTTAGCACCGCTACCTAGCAGTAGATCAACGAGTGTTGTCCTGACTCACCTGTAGGGGGCGAAGGAGGGATGTGGCAGGTAGGAGGGATGGTAGTAGGCGGCGGCGGCGGCGGCGGTGGCGGGGTCCAGGCCCAGGGGCAGTCCAGAAGGCATGCGGAGGTCCTCGGCCGTGGCGTAGGGGCGGAACCCCCGCAGGTACTCCTCTGGTACACCACCAGGGGGCACTCCATGGGGCAGCTGCCTGGGCAGACTGGTGAGAGGAGAAGGAGGGAGGAGAGGGAGAGAGGGAAGGAAGTATATAGGAATAATGAAGGAAGATGAGGGGTAGGGAGAGGAGGGAGAGAAGGAGGGAGGGAAATAGGAAGCGAGGGGATTGACTTAGTTAATTGTATTTGATCATTAGAAATACACCTTATAAAAGACAGGGTAGGACAGAGTGTACTGTCAGCGCTGTACTGTACAGGCAGTGTTACTGACTTGAGGGGCTGGAAGCGTGCGTCCTGCATGACAGCTCCGGGGCTCAGGCCAAAGGCATAGGGGTTTCCCATGAGGTGAGCAGGGACTGAGGGGCCACCTTTCTCCTGCTGGTGGGGCGCCTCTGCTCCCAGACGCTCCCTACTGACCCCACGAGGGCCCGAGTCAGTCTGAGAGAAAGAGAGAAATAGAGAGAGTGAGAAAGACAGAGGGGAGGGAGAGAGGGAGAAGCACAGTCTTAGTAATTGTTCCCGGGGGCCTGTGACCGACACGGTTGTTCACACACATGGACCACATCCTGGGGATGAGAGGAGGGAAGAATAGGCCCCTCCCTCGATCTCCTGCTGCCTCCTTCCTTTCTCTCTTCCTGGCAACACCCCCACCCATATTCTCACACGCACACACACACACACACACACACACACACACACACAGAGACACACACACACACACACACACACACACACACACACACACACACACACACACACACACACACACACACACACACACACACACACACACACACACACACACACACACAGAAATGGAGAGCTCTCGTCATACTAAGCAAGGCTAGTCATCTGCTCTCTGAAGAGGACACCGTGAAATGGAGGAAAATCAACAGTCACAGACATTCCTCAGCACCAAGCAGACACTAGTTCCTTTACACTGCATCACATACTCTACTGCTGCTACTGTTCTCTTACTTTACAGATGGAAACAGTCTTTTTCAGGACATATGAGTGTAGGAGTGGTGGAGACACTGAAGCAGTAGTAGGAGCCTCCTCTACCCAGCACACTGACTGTGATCCTGACAACAGAGCAGGAGTGTGTGTCTGGAGATGAGCCATGCAAGAACATCAACTGGCGGTGAAAACAAAGCCCACAGCAGCATCTGCTCCCTCTCTCTTTCTCTCTTTCTCCCCCTCTCAATTTCTCTCCCTCTCTCTCTCTCTCTCTCTCTCTCGCTCTCTCTCCCTCCCTCCCTCCCTCCCTCCCTCCCTCCCTCCCTCCCTCCCTCCCTCCCTCCCTCTCTCTGGCAGCATTCCTGGGATCACTTCCCCAATCTCACAACACAGACACATAAACACACACTGTTTCAGCCCAACAAAGGCAACCTGCAGAGAAGCTTTGGTTTGTCCAGGCCTACATATCCACTTACAGTATTTAGTCCAGGGTATGGAGAGAGGGAGAGGGAGAAGAACAGTATTTAGTCCAGGGTATGGAGAGAGGGAGAAGAACAGTATTTAGTCCAGGGTATGGAGAGAGGGAGAAGAACAGTATTTAGTCCAGGGTATGGAGAGATGGAGAAGAACAGTATTTAGTCCAGGGTATGGAGAGAGGGAGAATAACAGTATTTAGTCCAGGGTATGGAGAGAGGGAGAAGAACAGTATTTAGTCCAGGGTATGGAGAGAGGGAGAGGGAGAAGAACAGTATTTAGTCCAGGGTATGGAGAGAGGGAGAAGAACTGTATTTAGTCCAGGGTATGGAGAGAGGGAGAGGGAGAAGAACAGTATTTAGTCCAGGGAATGAGGAGAGGGAGAAGAACAGTATTTAGTCCAGGGTATGGAGAGAGGGAGAAGAACAGTATTTAGTCCAGGGTATGGAGAGAGGGAGAGGGAGAAGAACAGTATTTAGTCCAGGGAATGAGGAGAGGGAGAATAACAGTATTTAGTCCAGGGTATGGAGAGAGGGAGAAGAACAGTATTTAGTCCAGGGTATGGAGAGAGGGAGAAGAACAGTATTTAGTCCAGGGTATGGAGAGAGGGAGAATAACAGTATTTAGTCCAGGGTATGGAGAGAGGGAGAGGGAGAAGGACAGTATTTAGTCCAGGGTATGGAGAGAGGGAGAAGAACAGTATTTAGTCCAGGGTATAGAGAGAGGGAGAGGGAGAAGGACAGTATTTAGTCCAGGGTATGGAGAGAGGGAGAATAACAGTATTTAGTCCAGGGTATGGAGAGAGGGAGAGGGAGAAAAGCACCATGTGAGTGGCTGGGTTCAAGGGCTCTTGGAGAGAAACAGAAGAGGGAGAAGGAAGGGGGTAGAAAGAGGTAGGGAGAGGATGATGGTAGAGAATGTCTAGGGATGAGAGTGGTTATTCCCTCTCTTCTGCACCCTCCTCTCCCCACACACCAGATAATAGGAGAGGTGAGAGCTAGGGTACTGTTGCCATTAAAACACTTACAAAGGCAGGGGAAGGAGGTAGGAAGGTACCCCGCTAAATTAACCCCAAGGATCCTTGGAAATAATGGTAGGCTTTTCTACATCACTGTGTGTGTATAGTATGTTTGTGAGTGTGTGTGTGTGTGTCTCTTTCCACTGTCACTGAGAAAATACATCCCATTTAGTCCCATTTACCCCCACCCCCTCTCCCAGCCAATGACCTGGGGTGACACTGACACACTAACATTTCATATTAAATGCCTCTAATGTTCGCCCCTCGTTGTTGTTTAACATGCTTCACTGAGCAGCCAGGCAGAGTGGCCCCTGTCCCTCACCCCAAACCCCCACGCCAAGCCCCGCCTCCCCAGTCCCCCCTCCTGCCCTAATGGCAGTGTTAGCGTCAGGGAGGTGGGCTCTCCCTCCCCGATGAGCAGCCAACTGGAAAAGTGGTTCAGATATGTCAAAAGAACTCAAAATCAGAGAGGCCAGGAAAACGCAAGATGCCTCCATCCCGCTCCCCCTCCATCCTCCTCCACCCTCCTTCTTCAACCCTCTCTCTTCTTCTGCCTCCTCCTCCCTCCCTCTCTTCCTTCATCTCTATCCATGGAGCAGTAAACGGTGGCTGTCTGGAGACAGTACAGACCTGCCTATTAGCAGGCACTCTACTGTTATTTGTGGCAGGGCTGCTGACATTTAGCCCATCTCGCCCTCACTTGCTGACACACACACACACGCACGCACCCACGCACGCACGCACGCACGCACGCACCCACGCACGCACGCACCACACAGAGCCCATCTCGCCTCCTGTCCCACTGAGCGCCATATTACATATCAGCACAGAGTGAACAGAGCTAGCCACGCCTAGCCCCTAATATCCCTGTAAATCAAGGAGAGAGGCTACACTATGTTGGTGTGGCAGTGCCTGTCTGCCTGTCTGTCTGTCTGCCTGTCTGTCATCTGCCTGCCTGTCTGTCTCCTCGCTAGTCACCACCGTGAAATGGCAGCGTCTATTTTTAAACAACATCTGTTAGAGAGCCACCAGGAAAAGAGGCTTTGTGTGTTTTCTCTGCCTCTCATCCGGCTGTTCTGATGCATCTTGATTCAATCATGACCCCACAGAGTGTTGGGAAGAATGTCTTTTCATTGTTTTAATGTGAGCCTGATTAGTGTTGACAACAGGCAGCCATGTTGAAAATTTTATTTTAAAACGTGTCCTTTCAAAATGATTATTTGATTCACAGTTACATACAGTATCACAATCAGTTCTGTTCCTAAAAGGAAAATGCAGTGACTTCAACTGATGACCAATTTCAAAGACAGATTAAAACCAAATCATTTTCTAATGAATCAAATCACATGTTATTTGTCACATGCTTGGTAAACAACAGGTGTAAACTAACAGTGAAACACTTACTTACGGGCCCTTTTCAACAGGTGTAAACTAACAGTGAAACACTTACTTACGGGCCCTTTTCAACAGGTGTAAACTAACAGTGAAACACTTACTTACGGGCCCTTTTCAACAGGTGTAAACTAACAGTGAAACACTTACTTACGGGCCCTTTTCAACAGGTGTAAACTAACAGTGAAACACTTACTTACGGGCCCTTTTCAACAGGTGTAAACTAACAGTGAAACACTTACTTACGGGCCCTTTTCAACAGGTGTAAACTAACAGTGAAACACTTACTTACGGGCCCTTTTCAACAGGTGTAAACTAACAGTGAAACACTTACTTACGGGCCCTTTTCAACAGGTGTAAACTAACAGTGAAACACTTACTTACGGGCCCTTTTCAACAGGTGTAAACTAACAGTGAAACACTTACTTACGGGCCCTTTTCAACAGGTGTAAACTAACAGTGAAACACTTACTTACGGGCCCTTTTCAACAGGTGTAAACTAACAGTGAAACACTTACTTACGGGCCCTTTTCAACAGGTGTAAACTAACAGTGAAACACTTACTTACGGGCCCTTTTCAACAGGTGTAAACTAACAGTGAAACACTTACTTACGGGCCCTTTTCAACAGGTGTAAACTAACAGTGAAACACTTACTTACGGGCCCTTTTCAACAGGTGTAAACTAACAGTGAAACACTTACTTACGGGCCCTTTTCAACAGGTGTAAACTAACAGTGAAACACTTACTTACGGGCCCTTTTCAACAGCGCAGAGAAAAACATATAAAAAATAGAAAGATAATAACACAAGAAATAAATACACAATGAGTAACGATAACTTGGCTATATACACAGGGTATCAGTACCAAGCCGATGTGCAGGGGTACAAGGTCATTTAGGTAGATATGTACATATAGGTAGGGGTAAAGTGACTAGACAACAGGATCGATAACAAGCAGTAGCAGCAGTGTATATGATTCCTCTACATTATAGTACAATAGCTGTTATACTGTATCTAAAACAAAGAAAGAAAAAAATATATGAAATAGAATATAACATGCCCTCTGGTGGCCAAGTTACACTATTGCTATTGACTGGGTGCTCTACTCCTCAGGTTGTTTACACACACACATACACACTCACGGATGCACACACACACACACATGCACAGACTCAGTTGAGTTGCAGAGGCTAGCAGATGCATCTTGGGCCAAAGCAAATCAAAAATAAAAGAGGTTCCCGTAGCACCTGTCTACAACCTGCGTGTGTGTGTGTGTGTGTGTGTGTGTGTGTGTGTGTGTGTGTGTGTGTGTGTGTGTGTGTGTGTGTGTGTGTGTGTGTGTGTGTGTGTGTGTGTGTGTGTGTGTGTGTGTGTGTGTTGAGAGGATGGTTGACTGTGCATCCTGCGTCTTTTGTCTGAGTGTTCTCCTCTCAGTGGAGCAGAACATTCACCCCCCCCACAAACCGGGCTGCAGAGTTCACATGAGTCCACAGGAGCAGGGATAGAGCACTGACCCCCTTTGAGGCACAGACCTCTCTCTACTCCCCTCTCTCTGTTGACCTCTGTTGACCTACACACTCACACAGATCACCCCCCCCCTTTCTCGTATCTCTCTCTCTCTCTCTCTCTCTCTCTCTCTCTCTCTCTCTCTCTCTCTCTCTCTCTCTCTCTCTCTCTCTCTCTCTCTCTCTCTAGTACAACACACAGACTATTGATGAGCTGTTGGGATGACTTTACTGGCAGACAGGAGGCAGAACAGAGATGAATGGAGATTACTGTCTGACAAACACAGGCTGAGAGACAAAAGACTCACTGCATGGCGCCTGCTGCTACTGGGCTGTGTGTATGTGTGTCACTAAGGGGCCTCTCTAATGATGATGGAGGACTCTACTCTTGCTGTTTGTGTGCTGGGCTGACAGGATGACCCCCCCACCCCCACACACACCATCTTTCCCTGACCTTTAGCCCTGCTGGAGACTTCACCCCAAAAATGTGACCCTTATTTCTCAGACTCACACTGTGCAACAAAAACAATCTGATACGGATACTTTGATTCAGCCACACAGACACAGTGGAACACACACACCCAGGCTGCCCCCTCTGTGTAAGCCTGGGCCCTGTCAGCGCACTGGTGAGGGGTGGGAGACCCCGCGTATGGGAGGGTGCTCATTTACGCCTTTTTGATGGAGCCATGAATCTAAATTGGCAATTAAAAAGCAATTACAGGCAGCAGCGGGAACAGACTCCTAAAGTCATTGAAGCAAAATACCAACGTAGCACACCCTCCCCTCTCACCCTCCCCTCCCCTCTCACCCTCCCCTCTCACCCTCCCCTCTCACCCTCCCCTCCCCTCTCACCCTCCCCTCTCACCCTCCCCTCTCACCCTCCCCTCCCCTTCCCTCTCACCCTCTCCTCTCACCCTTCCCTCCCCTCTCACCCTCCCCTCCCCTCCCACCCTCCCCTCCCATCTCCCCCCCCTCTCCTCACTCTCCCCTCCCTCTCCCCTCCCTCTCCTCACTCGCTCTATCCCTCTCCCCTCCCTCTCCTCACTCTCTCGCTCTATCCCTCCCTCTTCCCCCCCTCTCCTCAATCTCTCGCTCTATCCCTCTCCCCTCCCTCTCCCCACTCACTCTCTCGCTCTATCCCTCTCCCCTCTCTGTCCTCACTCTCTCGCTCTATCCCTCTCCCCCCCCTCTCCTCACTCTCTCGCTCTATCCCTCTTCCCCCCCTCTCCTCACTCTCTCTCTCGCTCTATCCCTCTCCTCACTCTCTCGCTCTATCCCTCTCCCCTCCCTCTTCCCTCCCTCTCCTCACTCTCTCGCTCTATCCCTCTCCCCTCCCTCTTCCCCCCCTCTCCTCTCTCTCTCTCTCTCTCTCTCGCTCTATCCCACTCCCCTCCCTCTTCCCCCCCCTCTCCTCACTCTCTCGCTCTATCCCTCTCCCCCCCCTCTCCTCACTCTCTCTCTCGCTCTATCCCTCTCCCCTCTCTCTCCTCACTCTCTCGCTCTATCCCTCTCCCCTCCCTCTTCCCCCCCTCTCCTCACTCTCTCGCTCTATCCCTCTCCCCTCCCTCTTCCCGCCCTCTCCTCACACTCTCGCTCTATCCCTCTCCCCTCCCTCTTCCCCCCCTCTCCTCACTCTCTCGCTCTATCCCTCTCCCCTCCCTCTTCCCCCCTCTCCTCACTCTCTCGCTCTATCCCTCTTCCCCCCCTCTCCTCACTCTCTCGCTCTCCCCTCCCTCTTCCCCCCCTCTCCTCACTCTCTCGCTCTATCCCTCCCTCTTCCCCCCTCTCCTCACTCTCTCGCTCTATCCCTCTCCCCTCCCTCTTCCCGCCCTCTCCTCACTCTCTCGCTCTATCCCTCTCCCCTCCCTCTTCCCCCCTCTCCTCACTCTCTCGCTCTCCCCTCCCTCTTCCCCCCTCTCCTCACTCTCTCGCTCTATCCCTCCCTCTTCCCCCCCTCTCCTCACTCTCTCGCTCTATCCCTCTCCCCTCCCTCTTCCCCCCCTCTCCTCACACTCTCTCTCGCTCTATCCCTCTTCCCCCCCTCTCCTCTCTCTCTCTCGCTCTATCCCACTCCCCTCCCTCTTCCCCCCCCTCTCCTCACTCTCTCGCTCTATCCCTCTTCCCCCCCTCTCCTCACTCTCTCTCTCGCTCTATCCCTCTCCCCTCCCTCTCCTCACTCTCTCGCTCTATCCCTCTTCCCCCCCTCTCTTCACTCTCTCGCTCTATCCCTCTCCCCTCCCTCTTCCCGCCCTCTCCTCACTCTCTCGCTCTATCCCTCTCCCCTCCCTCTTCCCCCCCTCTCCTCACTCTCTCGCTCTCCCCTCCCTCTTCCCCCCTCTCCTCACTCTCTCGCTCTCCCCTCCCTCTTCCCCCCCTCTCCTCACTCTCTCGCTCTATCCCTCCCTCTTCCCCCCTCTCCTCACTCTCTCGCTCTATCCCTCCCTCTTCCCCCCCTCTCCTCACTCTCTCGCTCTATCCCTCTCCCCTCCCTCTTCCCCCCCTCTCCTCACTCTCTCGCTCTATCCCTCTCCCTCTCCCCTCCCCTCCCTCTCCTCACTCTCTCGCTCTATCCCTCTCCCCTCCCTCTTCCCGCCCTCTCCTCACTCTCTCGCTCTATCCCTCTCCCCTCCCTCTTCCCCCCCTCTCCTCACTCTCTCGCTCTATCCCTCTCCCCCCTCTCCTCACTCTCTCGCTCTATCCCTCTCCCCTCCCTCTTCCCCCCCTCTCCTCACTCTCTCGCTCTATCCCTCTTCCCCCCCTCTCCTCACTCTCTCGCTCTATCCCTCTCCCCTCCCTCTTCCCCCCCTCTCCTCACTCTCTCGCTCTATCCCTCCCTCTTCCCCCCCTCTCCTCACTCTCTCGCTCTATCCCTCTCCCCTCCCTCTTCCCCCCCTCTCCTCACTCTCTCGCTCTATCCCTCTCCCCTCCCCTCCCTCTCCTCACTCTCTCGCTCTATCCCTCTTCCCCCCCTCTCCTCACTCTCTCGCTCTATCCCTCTTCCCCCCCTCTCCTCACTCTCTCGCTCTATCCCTCTCCCCTCCCTCTCCTCACTCTCTCGCTGTATCCCTCTCCCCTCCCTCTTCCCCCCCTCTCCTCACTCTCTCGCTCTATCCCTCTTCCCCCCCTCTCCTCACTCTCTCGCTCTATCCCTCTCCCATCCCTCTCCCCTCCCTGTCCTCACTCTCTCTCTCGCTCTATCCCTCTCCCCTCCCTCTTCCCCCCCTCTCCTCACTCTCTCGCTCTATCCCTCTCCCCTCCCTCTCCTCACTCTCTCGCTCTATCCCTCTCCCCTCCCTCTCCTCACTCTCTCGCTCTATCCCTCTTCCCCCCTCTCCTCACTCTCTCGCTCTATCCCTCTCCCATCCCTCTCCCCTCCCTGTCCTCACTCTCTCGCTCTATCCCTCTCCCATCCCTCTCCCCTCCCTGTCCTCACTCTCTCGCTCTATCCCTCTCCCCTCCCTCTCCCACTCCCTGACCTCACTCTCTCGCTCTATCCCTCTCCCCTCCCTCTCCTCACTCTCTCGCTCTATCCCTCTCCCCTCCCTGTCCTCACTCTCTCGCTCTATCCCTCTCCCCTCCCTCTCCCACTCCCTCTCTTGGTCTCTTCCCTCACTCTCTCGCTCGCTCTATCCCTCTCCCCTCACTCTCCCTCTCCCTCTCGCCCTCTCTCACTCTCTCGCTCTCTTCCCTCACTCTCAATTCAATTCAATTCAAGGGGGTTTATTGTCATGGGAAACATATGTTTACATTGCCAAAGCAAGTGAAATGGATAAACAAAAGCGTAAATAAACAAATCAATAATGAACAGTAAACATTACACTCATACAAGTTCCAAAAGAAAAAAGACAATTCAAACGTCATATTATGTCTATGTACAGTGTTGTAACGATGTGCAAATAATTAAAGTACAAAAGGGAAAATAAATAAACATAAATATAGGCTGTATTTACAATGGTGTTTGTTTTTCACTGGTTGCCCTTTTCTTATGGCAACAGGTCACACATCTTGCTGCATTGATGGCACACTGTGGTATTTCACCCAGTAGATATGGGAGTTTATCAGACTTGGATTTGTTTTTTAATTCTTTGTGGGTCTGTGTAATCTGAGGGAAATATGTGTCTCTAATATTGTCATACATCTGGCAGGAGGTTAGGAAGTGCAGCTCAGTTTCCACCTCATTTTGTGTGCAGTGTGCACATAGCATGTCTTCTCTTGAGAGCCAGGTCTGACTACGGCGACCTTTCTCAATAGCAAGGCTATGCTCACTGAGTCTGTACATAGTCAAAGCTTTCCTTAATTTTGGGTCAGTCACAGTGGTGTACTCTCTGTTTAGGGCCAACTAGTATTCTAGTTTGCTCTGTTTTTTTGTTAATTCTTTCTAATGTGTCAAGTAATTATCTTTTTGTTTTCTCATGATTTGGTTGAGTCGAATTGTGTTGCTATCCTGGGGCTCTGTGGGGTCTGTTTGTGTTTCTCTCTCTCTCCCTCTCTCAATCTCTTAGCAGCTCTACCCAAACTCTGTGTGAGTGTGTCTGGTTTTCACCCTGCATGGTCTCCAGGCCCCAAGTCCCAGTAACCCTGCCTCTAACCCTGCCTCTAACCCAGGCCTCTAACCCAGGCCACTAACCCAGGCCTCTAACCCAGACCTCTAACTCATGCCTCTAACCCAGGCCACTAACCCAGGCCACTAACCCAGGCCTCTAACCCAGATATCTAACCCATACCTCTAACCCAGGCCTCTAACTCAGGCCACTAATCCAGGCCACTAACCCAGGCCTCTAACTCAGGCCTCTAACCCAGACCTCTAACTCAGGCCTCTAACCCAGGCCTCTAACCCAGACCTCTAACCCAGGCCTCTAACCCAGACCTCTAACCCAGACCTCTAACCCAGGCCTCTAACTCAGGCCTCTAACCCAGGCCTCTAACTTACACCTCTAACCCAGACCTCTAACCCAGACCTCTAACTCAGGCCTCTAACCCAGGCCCTGCTAGAGTCTGAGTGGTTCTAGCCCTGTCTCTCTCTGTGTGTCTCTAACCTCGGCCCTCATAACTGCAGACTTATGCAAGCTGGGGGCCTGAGGTCAGTTCACAGCACAGCCCGGACTAGGAACTAATTGAATAGACAGCACTAAGAGAGAATACGGGGAGAAGAGGAAGATGAGTGGGGAGAGCCGGGGCAGAGCTGTGGGTGTTAGGGATGTTCAAATCTTACTAAAATATTGGCTTGAGTGAGTCTCCCCCCCCCCCCCTCCCTCGCTGGTGATTAGGGATAAAAACAGAGCTTCCTTTGTCTGCAATACTGAGGGACGTTTTTGGAGAGAGAGAAAGTGTGAGTGAGTGAGTGAGTGAGTGAGTGAGTGAGAGAGCAAGAGTGTGTGCTTGACCCTGCCCATTGTGGGTCTGTGTGACAGCAGGATTTCATGCGTTCGCTGGAGCGGCATAGAGTAAACAGGGGAGACACTCTGATGCTAGCCCCCCTCTGTCTCACCCCTCTTACACCCGCCCACCTCTCACCCACTAGACTACCGCTCGCCCCCCTCCTTCAGCTGGGTGGCCTCGAGCTGTCAGAGGCACTGGAAACCCCCCAACACAACCTTCTCTCTCCCAGCATGACCCTGCACACACACACACACACACACACACACACACACACACACACACACACACACACACACACACACACACACACACACACACACACACACACACACACACACACACACACACACACACACACACACACACACTGACACACGTATACATACACACACACATACACTGGAACAGAGTGCATCTCAAGAGCTAGCTGGAGCCACTTCACCCAAAGATAAACAGGGTGAGTGTGACTCTGTGATGGAGATAATGTATATGAGTGTGTGTCAGTGTGTGTGACAGTGTGTGTGTCAGTGTGTGTGGGAGCAGAAGGTCTGTGCCTCTCTCTGCCTATCACTATCCCTTTCTCTCTCTCTCTGCTCACCCCTCTAAGGCAAGGAAGGTGATGACAGGGTTGTGACAGGATGACATCACTGCTCCCTCCCCTCCCACCCATAGGGGCTCTGGCTAACCCTCTGGCTAATGCGCTATGCTTGAGGTGAAGGGGGACATGGGCGGGGTGGGAGGGTGCAAGATCATAGGGCCGAGATGGCAGGGGGACAATGGGCTGGGACGCTCCCACACAGAGGGGCGAGCTGACCCCCTATCTCTGAACCCCATCACCCCTCACTCTCTCTCCTCCCCCCACTTCCTCAGTCTCCAGGGAGACATTCAACATCTGTAGAGTGTTGTGAGAGTGTTGCTGAGGAGTGTTGAGGAGTGTTGAGAAGTGTTGAGGAGTGTTGAGAAGTGTTGAGGAATGTTGAGGAGTGTTGAGGAGTGTTGAGAAGTGTTGAGGAATGTTGAGGAGTGTTGCATAGGAAGTGTTGAGGAGTGTTGCATAGGGAGTGTTTTAGGAGTGTTGAGGAGTGTTGCATAGGGAGTGTTTTAGGAGTGTTGAGGAGTGTTGCATAGGGAGTGTTTTAGGAGTGTTTTAGGGGTGTTGAGGAGTGTTGCATAGGGAGTGTTTTAGGAGTGTTGAGGAGTGTTGAGAAGTGTTGTATAGGTAGTGTTGTATAGGGAGTGTTGAGGACTGTTGAGGAGTGTCGCATAGGGAGTGTTTTAGGAGTGTCGCATAGGGAGTGTTGAGAAGTGTTGCATAGGGAGTGTTGAGGAGTGTTGAGAAGTGTTGAGGAGTGTTGCATAGGGAGTGTTTTAGGAGTGTTGCATAGGGAGTGTTGAGAAGTGTTGCATAGGGAGTGTTGAGAAGTGTTGCATAGGGAGTGTTGAGAAGTGTTGCATAGGGAGTCTTGAGGAGTGTTGAGGAGTGTTGCATAGGGAGTGTTTTAGGAGTGTTGCATAGGGAGTGTTGAGAAGTGTTGAGGAGTGTTGCATAGGGAGTGTTTTAGGAGTGTTGCATAGGGAGTCTTGAGGAGTGTTGAGGAGTGTTGAGGAGTGTTGCATAGGGAGTGTTTTAGGAGTGTTGCATAGGGAGTCTTGAGGAGTGTTGAGGAGTGCTGAGGAGTGTTGAGGAGTGTTGAGGAGTGTTGCATAGGGAGTGTTTTAGGAGTGTTGCATAGGGAGTCTTGAGGCGTTTTGAGGAGTGTTGCATAGGGAGTGTTTTAGGAGTGTTGCATAGGGAGTCTTGAGGAGTGTTGAGGAGTGTTGCATAGGGAGTGTTTAAGGAGTGTTGCATAGGGAGTGTTGAGGAGTGTTGAGGAGTGTTGAGAAGTGTTGAGAAGTGTTGCACAGGGAGTGTTGAGAAGTGTTGAGGAGTGTTGAGAAGTGTTGAGGAGTGTTGAGGAGTGTTGAGGAGTGTTGCACAGGGAGTGTTGAGAAGTGTTGAGGAGTGTTGAGAAGTGTTGAGGAGTGTTGAGGAGTGTTGAGGAGTGTTGCACAGGGAGTGTTGAGAAGTGTTGAGGGGTGTTGAGGAGTGTTGAGAAGTGTTGAGGAGTGTTGCACAGGGAGTGTCGAGAAGTGTTGAGGAGTGTTGAGAAGTGTTGAGGAATGTTGAGGAGTGTTGAGAAGTGTTGAGGAAGGTTGAGGAGTGTTGCATAGGAAGTGTTGAGGAGTGTTGCATAGGGAGTGTTTTAGGAGTGTTGAGGAGTGTTGCATAGGGAGTGTTTTAGGAGTGTTGAGGAGTGTTGCATAGGGAGTGTTTTAGGAGTGTTTTAGGGGTGTTGAGGAGTGTTGCATAGGGAGTGTTTTAGGAGTGTTGAGGAGTGTTGAGAAGTGTTGTATAGGTAGTGTTGTATAGGGAGTGTTGAGGACTGTTGAGGAGTGTCGCATAGGGAGTGTTTTAGGAGTGTCGCATAGGGAGTGTTGCATAGGGAGTGTTGAGAAGTGTTGCATAGGGAGTGTTGAGGAGTGTTGAGAAGTGTTGAGGAGTGTTGCATAGGGAGTGTTTTAGGAGTGTTGCATAGGGAGTGTTGAGAAGTGTTGCATAGGGAGTGTTGAGAAGTGTTGCATAGGGAGTGTTGAGAAGTGTTGCATAGGGAGTGTTGAGAAGTGTTGCATAGGGAGTCTTGAGGAGTGTTGAGGAGTGTTGCATAGGGAGTGTTTTAGGAGTGTTGCATAGGGAGTGTTGAGGAGTGTGTTGAGGAGTGTTGCATAGGGAGTGTTTTAGGAGTGTTGCATAGGGAGTCTTGAGGAGTGTTGAGGAGTGTTGAGGAGTGTTGCATAGGGAGTGTTTTAGGAGTGTTGCATAGGGAGTCTTGAGGAGTGTTGAGGAGTGTTGAGGAGTGTTGAGGAGTGTTGAGGAGTGTTGCATAGGGAGTGTTTTAGGAGTGTTGCATAGGGAGTCTTGAGGAGTGTTGAGGAGTGTTGAGGAGTGTTGCATAGGGAGTGTTTTAGGAGTGTTGCATAGGGAGTCTTGAGGAGTCTTGAGGAGTGTTGAGGAGTGTTGCATAGGGAGTGTTTAAGGAGTGTTGCATAGGGAGTGTTGAGGAGTGTTGAGGAGTGTTGCATAGGGAGTGTTGAGGAGTGTTGAGAAGTGTTGCACAGGGAGTGTTGAGGAGTGTTGAGGAGTGTTGAGAAGTGTTGAGGAGTGTTGAGGAGTGTTGAGGAGTGTTGCACAGGGAGTGTTGAGAAGTGTTGAGGAGTGTTGAGAAGTGTTGAGGAGTGTTGAGGAGTGTTGCACAGGGAGTGTTGAGAAGTGTTGAGGGGTGTTGAGGAGTGTTGAGAAGTGTTGAGGCGTGTTGCACAGGGAGTGTCGAGAAGTGTTGAGGAGTGTTGAGAAGTGTTGAGGAGTGTTGAGGAGTGTTGCACAGGGAGTGTTGAGGAGTGTTGAGGAGTGTTGAGAAGTGTTGAGGAGTGTTGAGAAGTGTTGAGGAGTGTTGAGGAGTGTTGCACAGGGAGTGTTGAGGAGTTCCATGCTGCTCCTCTGCCCTCCACCATTAGCCCCAGAGCTGCGGTAAGAGGGTTTAGAGGGAAGCCATAATCCATAATCCACTCCTTATCAAAGCTAGCAGCTACACACACACACACCCACACACACACTGGGTCAGTCAGCACGAGGGGAAGGGGGGGCAGATGGGCAGGGGACACACTTGACTGCTGAGGCCCAGAGGGGTTGGAGGGGTGGGAACAAGGCTTGGACTGGGACTGGGGTTTAGAACAAGGCTTGGACTGGGCTAGTACCGGGGGTTAGAACAAGGCTTGGACTGGGCTGGGACTGGAGGTTAGAACAAGGCTTGGACTGGGGGTTAGAACAAGGCTTAAACTGGGCTGGGACTGGGGGTTAGAACAAGGCTTGGCCTGGGCTGGGACTGGGGGTTAGAACACGGCTTAAACTGGGCTGGGACTGAGGGTTATCACAAGGCTTGGACTGGGCTGGGACTGGGGCTAGAACAAGGCTTGCACTGGGCTGGGACTGGGGGGTTAGAACAAGGCTTGGACTGGGGGGTATAACAAGGCTTGGACTGGGCTGGGACTGGGGGTTAGAACAAGGCTTGGACTGGCCTGGGACTGGGGGTTAAAACAAGGCTTAAACTGGGCTGGGGTTAGAACAAGGCTTGGGCTGGGACTGGGGGTTAGAACAAGGCTTGGACTGGGCTGGGACTGGGGGTTAGAACAAGGCTTAAACTGGGCTAGGACTGAGGGTTAGAACAAGGCTTTGACAGGGCTGGGACTGGGGGTTAGAACAAGGCTTGGACTGGGCTGGGACTGGAGGTTAGAACAAGGCTTGGACTGGGGGTTAGAACAAGGCTTGGACTGGGCTGGGACTGAGGGTTAGAACAAGGCTTGGACTGGGCTGGGATTGGGGGTTAGAACAAGGCTTGGACTGGAACTGGGGGTTAGAACAAGGCTTGGACTGGGCTGGGACTGGGGGTTAGAACAAGGCTTAAACTGGGCTGGGCCTGAGGGTTAGAACAAGGCTTTGACTGGGCTGGGACTGGGGGTTAGAACAAGGCTTGGACTGGGCTGGGACTGGAGGTTAGAACAAGGCTTGGACTGGGGGTTAGAACAAGGCTTGTACTGGGCTGGGACTGGGGGTTAGAACAAGGCTTGGACTGGGCTGGGATTGGGGGTTAGAACAAGGCTTGGACTGGGACTGGGGGTTAGAACAAGGCTTGGACTGGGCTGGGACTGGGGGTTAGAACAAGGCTTGGGCTGGGCTGGGACTGCGGGTTAGAACAAGGCTTGTACTGGGGGGTAGAACAAGGCTTGTACTGGGCTGGGACTGGGGGTTAGAACAAGGCTTGGATTGGGCTGGGACTGGGGGTTAGAACAAGGCTTGGGCTGGGCTGGGACTGGGGGTTAGAATAAGGCTTGGACTGGGCTGGGGGTTAGAACGAGGCTTGGACTGGGCTGGGACTGGAACAAGGCTTGGACTGGGCTGGGACTGGGGGTTAGAATGAGGCTTGGACTGGGCTGGGACTGGAACAAGGCTTGGACTGGGCTGGGACTGGGGGTTAGAATGAGGCTTGGACTGGGCTGGGACTGGAACAAGGCTTGGACTGGGCTGGGACTGGGGGTTAGAATGAGGCTTGGACTGGGCTGGGACTGGAACAAGGCTTGGACTGGGCTGGGACTGGAACAAGGCTTGGACTGGGCTGGGACTGGAACAAGGCTTGGACTGGGCTGGGACTGGGGGTTAGAATGAGGCTGGAGCTGTGGTTATAAAGCTAGGGCTGAGGATAGGTCTGGGGTCGGAGGTATAAAATAGGACTGGCGTTGGGGGGGCTCGAGGGGGCACAGATGTTGGCTGCCGTTAAGACTGTCACCTCGGTGGCCTGGTGGCAGCTGGCATTGTTTAACACACAGAGAGAGGAGGGTGAGAAGAGGGGGGAGGAGGGTGAGGAGAGGCGGGTGAGAGGAGGGGGGAGGAGGCATTCGCAGAGCCGCCAGCTATGTCACATGTACATATGTCACGTACATTTTGCCACGCCATGGGTTACAGGCCAGCCTAGAAATCCTCTAATCCCTTGAGATCTTGTGTGTGTGTGTGTGTGTGTGTGTGTGTGTGTGTGTGTGTGTGTGTGTGTGTGTGTGTGTGTGTGTGTGTGTGTGTGTGTGTGTGTGTGTGTGTGTGTGTGTGTGTAGGCAGCCTCTTGTACTAGATCTCTCTCCAGGGACAGAGGTTGAAACATTGCTTTGACTGGGCTGAAAGATGGATGAAAATATAGAGTGGTTGAAAACACAAAAGACGCAACAGGCAACAAGATGTGAAAAGAGAAAGATGACAGAGAGAGGAGGGGAGACAGCCAGAGCAAGTGTCTGTCTCTGTGTGTGTTTGTCTGTCTCTGTGTGTGTTGTCTGTCTCTGTGCGTGTTGTCTGTCTCTGTGCGTGTTTGTCTGTCTCTGTGTGTGTTGTCTGTCTCTGTGTGTGTTTAGTCTCACCTGGCGTGCCTCGCTTCTCCAGAGGCCGTTGCTGGTCTTGGTGGGGGCGATGGTGACGACGGGCGGGGTGCTTGGCACACTGTGGCCCCCAGGTGGCACCAGGACAGGCCCTGGGCCCAGGGGGCCTCTCTTGGGTGTGCTCACCGGAGAACTGTGGTTGGTGGCTGGGGACGAGACCGGAGACGACTCACTACTGATGGACGAGCCAGCTATGGAGAGAGAAGAGAGGACATGACATTTTCACAGTAGCATTATTACTATACAGCCTTGTTACTTGACATGTTACTAGACAGAGCTGAACCACACAGTAGCATTATTACTATACAGCCTTGTTACATGACATGTTACTAGACAGAGCTGAACCACACAGTAGCATTATTACTATACAGCCTTGTTACATGACATGTTACTAGACAGAGCTGAACCACACAGTAGCATTATTACTATACAGCCTTGTTACATGACATGTTACTAGACAGAGCTGAACCACACAGTAGCATTATTACTATACAGCCTTGTTACTTGACATGTTACTAGACAGAGCTGAACCACACAGTAGCATTATTACTATACAGCCTTGTTACATGACATGTTACTAGACAGAGCTGAACCACACAGTAGCATTATTACTATACAGCCTTGTTACATGACATGTTACTAGACAGAGCTGAACCACACAGTAGCATTATTACTATACAGCCTTGTTACATGACATGTTACTAGACAGAGCTGAACCACACAGTAGCATTATTACTATACAGCCTTGTTACATGACATGTTACTAGACAGAGCTGAACCACACAGTAGCATTATTACTATACAGCCTTGTTACATGACATGTTACTAGACAGAGCTGAACCACACAGTAGCATTATTACTATACAGCCTTGTTACATGACATGTTACTAGACAGAGTTGAACCACACAGTAGCATTATTACTATACAGCCTTGTTACTTGACATGTTACTAGACAGAGTTGAACCACACAGTAGCATTATTACTATACAGCCTTGTTACTTGACATGTCACTAGACAGAGTTGAACCACACAGTAGCATTATTACTATACAGCCTTGTTACTTGACATGTTACTAGACAGAGCTGAACCACACAGTAGCATTATTACTATACAGCCTTGTTACTTGACATGTCACTAGACAGAGCTGAACCACACAGTAGCATTATTACTATACAGCCTTGTTACATGACATGTTACTAGACAGAGCTGAACCACACAGTAGCATTATTACTATACAGCCTTGTTACTTGACATGTTACTAGACAGAGCTGAACCACACAGTAGCATTATTACTATACAGCCTTGTTACATGACATGTTACTAGACAGAGCTGAACCACACAGTAGCATTATTACTATACAGCCTTGTTACTTGACATGTTACTAGACAGAGTTGAACCACACAGTAGCATTATTACTATACAGCCTTGTTACTTGACATGTTACTAGACAGAGCTGAACCACACAGTAGCATTATTACTATACAGCCTTGTTACTTGACATGTCACTAGACAGAGCTGAACCACACAGTAGCATTATTACTATACAGCCTTGTTACATGACATGTTACTAGACAGAGCTGAACCACACAGTAGCATTATTACTATACAGCCTTGTTACTTGACATGTTACTAGACAGAGCTGAACCACACAGTAGCATTATTACTATACAGCCTTGTTACTTGACATGTCACTAGACAGAGCTGAACCACACAGTAGCATTATTACTATACAGCCTTGTTACTTGACATGTTACTAGACAGAGCTGAACCACACAGTAGCATTATTACTATACAGCCTTGTTACATGAAATGTTACTAGACAGAGCTGAACCACACAGTAGCATTATTACTATACAGCCTTGTTACTTGACATGTTACTAGACAGAGCTGAACCACACAGTAGCATTATTACTATACAGCCTTGTTACTTGACATGTTACTAGACAGAGCTGAACCACACAGTAGCATTATTACTATACAGCCTTGTTACATGACATGTTACTAGACAGAGCTGAACCACACAGTAGCATTATTACTATACAGCCTTGTTACTTGACATGTTACTAGACAGAGCTGAACCACACAGTAGCATTATTACTATACAGCCTTGTTACATGACATGTTACTAGACAGAGCTGAACCACACAGTAGCATTATTACTATACAGCCTTGTTACATGACATGTTACTAGACAGAGCTGAACCACACAGTAGCATTATTACTATACAGCCTTGTTACATGACATGTTACTAGACAGAGCTGAACCACACAGTAGCATTATTACTATACAGCCTTGTTACTTGACATGTCACTAGACAGAGCTGAACCACACAGTTGCATTATTACTATACAGCCTTGTTACTTGACATGTCACTAGACAGAGCTGAACCACACAGTTGCTGTTCCCAGCTAGCGAATCTACTGAAAAGTTGTGTAGTCTCTGAGCTAGAGGTCTTCACGGATCCACCTGTACCCGAATAACCGATACCCGATCCGGAACCCGAGTGGGTCCGAATCCAGAATTCTAAATAATGTCACAGGTCTGGGTAGGATCTCTTTCCCCCTCCATACCGCAAACTGACATTTATTCAGTTTGCGGGGTGCTGACCTGTTGCACCCTCTACAACCACTGTGATTATTAATTGACCCTGCTTGTCATCTATGAACATTTGAACATCTTGAAGAATGATCTGGCCTTAACTTCTTATGGCTGAAGGGGCAGTATTGAGTAGCTTGGATGAAAGGTGCCCATTGTAAACGGCCAGCTCCTCAGTCTCAGTTGCTAATATATGCATATTATTATTAGTATTGGATAGAAAACACTCTAAAGTTTCTAAAACTGTTTGAATTAAGTCTGTGAGATTAACAGAACTGGATTTTTTCTGGGGGTGCCATATTTTCAACCAAGCTCTTATTCAAAATACAGAGAGATATGGATGGGTTTTCACTTCCTACGGCTTCCACTAGATGTCAACAGTCAAAGGAACTAAGTCTGATGACTCTAATGTGAAGGGGGGTCGAAGGAGACAGCATTTAGTATGAGGTGCCATGAGGTGACCATGCATTCAACACGCGTGTTCACGTGAGAGGCAGCTCCGTTCCATCTCTCAATGGAAGTCGATTTAATTCTCCGGTTGGAACGTTATTCAAGATGTATGTTAACAACATTCTAAAGATTGATTCAGTACATCGTTTGCCATGTTTCTACTGACTGTAACGGAACGTTTGGACATTTCGTCACGTTATAGTGGTCGCGCTTTGAGACTTTGGTTAGGGTATTTGGTAAACAATTCGAAAGTAGCTAATTTGACATAAATAACGGACATGAATGAACAAATCAAGCATTTATTGTGGACCTGGGATTCCTAGGACTGCATTCTGATGAATTCATCAAAGGTAAGGAAACATTTATCATGTATTTTCTGGTTTCTGTTGAGTCCAACATGGTGGCTAATTTGGCTAATCATCTGAGCTCCGTCTCAGATTATTGCATGGTTTATATTTCCGTAAAGTTCTTTTGAAATCTGACACAGCGGTTGCATTAAGGAGAGGTATATCTATAATTCTATGTGTATTACTTGTATTATCATTTATATTTATGTTGAGTATTTCTGTTGAAACGATGTGGCTATGCAAAGTCACTTGATGTTTTTGCAACTAGTGAATCTAATGCCTCAATGTAAACTCAGATTTTTTTATATAAATATGAACTTAATCAAACAAAACATGCATGTATTGTGTAACATGAAGTCCTATGAGTGTCATCTGATGAAAATAATCGAAGGTTAGTGATTAATTTTATCTCTATTCTGGTTTTTGTGAAAGCTATCTTTAGCTGGAAAAAATGGCTGTGGTTATTGTGGTTTTGTGGTGACCTAACATAATCGTTTGTAGTGCTTTCGCTGAAAAGCCTATTTGAAATCGGACACTTTGGTGGGATTAACAACAAGATTTCCTTTAAAATGATATAAGACACATGAATGTCTGAGGAATTTTAATTATGAGATTTCTGTTTTTTGAATTTGGCGCCCTGCACTTCGACTGGCTGTTGTCATATCGATCCCGTTAACGGGACTGCAGCCACTGTGCTGTGCTCTTGTAATCACCCCCCGCCACAGCCAGAGGAGGAATGGCCACCCCTGGTTCCTCTCCAGGTTTCTTCCTAGATTCCTGCCTTTCTAGGGAGTTTTCCCTAGCCACTGTGCTTCTACACCTGCATTGCTTGCTCTTTGGGGTTTTAGAATGGGTTCTGTATAAGCACTTTGTGACATCTGCTCATGTAAAAAGGGCTTTATAAATACATTTGATTTCATTTGAACTAAAACGATTGTAACAGGTCTCGGTTATATGTCATTTATGCTGCTCTTGCTTTTCACGAGAGGGGAGTGTGGCGCATGTAGCTTGTTGTTGGCCAATCATAAGTCATCAAAGCGGCAATAGGCTACAGCCATAGAGCCTCAGTGTGTGTAAAGGTTAGGGAATATCTAATCAATGGAAGATGGAATTAAAATGACGGAATTAAAAGTTAAAGGAGAAGGATAGGCTACAACGACCAACAGGTAGGCTGTTACTTAATTTTCTGAATGGAGTTGTAACTGTGGGATGAGGAAGGTCATGCACTGCAGCTTCAATTAGCCTAGCTAGCTAACATTAGCTAGCTTAACTAGCCTCTCCTGGTTTGATGCAGTCAAGACAGGTACTACGTAATCATATTTGATGATAAACAACCTAGCTATAGCAGCTCATAGTCTACTATAGCGTGAGTCAGCTTGATTGGTTGCTGTCTCTCGTCTCTCCCTCCCTGCTCACTCGCTTACGGTACAGCCCCCTCCCCCACCTGCTAGAGCGGTACCTCGACCTCTATCCCTCACCTCGCTCTTTATCAGCTCCGGTAAATAAAGTAGCTTAAAAAATGGATCTGACCAGCTCTATACGGAACGGGTCTAGTAGTCTTTGGGTCTGTTCGGAATGGGTCTGTATTTAAAACATTTATTTAAGCATATTGGATCCGGGTGGGAAAACCCTAGGTCCATATCGGAACGGGTCAAACCTTTTCTCAGACCTCTACTCTGAGCTAACGTAGCATACCTGCAATGCAAGGCTAAAATAACACAGTAGCAGCTATATAGCATGTATTGCAAGAGAGGCTAATAGTGGGCTCTGACACACAATTCTGGGTTAGCGTATACTAGCCTAGCATATCCAAACGTAGCATAGTAGAGAGGAGACAGTGGGCTCTGACACACAATTCTGGGTTAGCGTATAGTGGCCTAGCATATCCAAGCATAGCGTGGTAGAGGGAAGGCAGTGGGCTCTGACACACAGTTCTGGGTTAGCGTATCCTAGCCTAGCATTTCAAAGCGTAGCGCAGTAAAGGGGCAGCAGTGACCTCAGACACACCGTTCTGGGTTAGCATATCCTAGCCTAGCGTACACACAGGCCCAGATGGAGGGCCCCAGGCGGCCATTAGATAGTGACAGTGATCAGGACGAGCAACCCTGTGAGAGTCACACGGCCCTGACACACCGCTAGAACAGACATACACACACACGCACAGCAGGGAGTAAGAGCTGGCCCAACGAGCTGTGGCACATTTGCAGCCCCTCCGGGGAAACCCTGCAGAGTGAGGTCATGGCCTGGTCACATGTGTCTCTCTCTGCAGCTCTCGTCTCATATGATCACATTCCAACTATTACACACTCCTCTTTTTCTCTTCCTTCCTTCTCTCTCGCTCTTTCTCTCTCTTCCACTCAACCTCTCTCACTTTATGTTTCTCTGTCTCTCTCTCTGGTAACTTGAGGGCTCCTCCTCCTCTGTATGCCCTCTCTCCTCCTCACAGCTTGACTGAAGCATCTGCCCAGCAGTACAATGACACACACAGAGACACAGAGACAGAGAGACAGAGAGACAGAGAGACAGAGAGAGAGAGAGAGAGAGAGAGAGAGAGAGAGAGAGAGAGAGAGAGAGAGAGAGAGAGAGAGAGAGAGGGACGGATAGACAGACAGACAGACAGACAGACAGACAGACAGACAGACAGACAGACAGACAGACAGACAGACAGACAGACAGACAGACAGACAGACAGACAGAGGAGGGTTCTGCACAAATTCTGTCAGACCTGGGCCCGGACAGTAAATCTCAGTAAGACCAAAATAATGGTGTTGCAAAAAAGGTTCAGTTCCCAGGACCTCGAATACAAATTCCATCTAGACACCGTTGCCCTAGAGCACACAAAAAACTATACATACCTCGACCTAAACATCAGCTCCACAGGTAACTTCCACAAAGCTGTGAACAATCTGAGAGACAAGGCAAAAAGGGCCTTCAAAAGGAACATTAAATTTGACATACCAACTAGGATCTGGCTAATAATACTTGAATCAGTTATAGAAGCCATTGCCCTTTATGGTTGTGAGGACTGGGGTCCACTCACCAACCAAGAATTCACAAAATGTGACAAACACCAAATCGAGACTCTTCGTACAACGTAAAACACCAAATAATGCATGCAGAGCAGAATTAGGCAGAAACACGCTAATTATCAAAAATCCATAAAAGAGCCCTTAAATTCTACAACCACCTAAAAGGAAGCGATTCCCAAACCTTCCATAACAAAGCCATCACCTACAGAGAGATGAACCTGGAGAAGAGTCCCCTAAGCATGCTGGTCCTGGGACTCTGTTCACAAACACAAACAGACCCCATAGTGCCCCAGGACAGCAACACAATTAGACTCAACCAAATCATGAGAAAACAAAAATATAATTACTTGACACATTGGAAAGAATTAACAAAAAAACTGAGCAAACAAGAATGCTATTTGGCCCTAAACAGAGACTACACAGTGGCAGAATACCTGACTACTGTGACTGACCTAAAATTAAGGAATGCTTTGACTATGTACAGACTCAGTGAGCATAGCTTTGCTATTGAGAAAGCTCAAGAGAAGACAGGCTATGTGAACACTGCCAACAAAATGAGGTGGAAACTGAGCTGCACTTCCTAACTTCCTGCCAAATGTATGACAATATTAGAGACACATATTTCCCTCAGACTACACAGCGTCACAAAGAATTAGAAAACAAACCCAATTTTGATAAACTCCCATGTCTACTGGGTGAAATACCAGTGTGTCATCACAGCAGCAAAATGTGTGACCTGTTGCCACAAGAAAAGGGCAACCAGTGAAGAACAAAAACTATTGTAAATACAGCCTATATTTATGTTTATTTATTTTCCCTTTTGTACTTTAACTATTTGCACATCGTTACAACACTGTACATAGACATAATATGACATTTGAAATGTCTTGTGTGTGGCGTATGTAGTAGTGTGTGTGGTGTATGTAGTAGTGTGTGTGGTGTATGTAGTAGTGTGTGTGGTGTATGTAGTAGTGTGTGTGGTGTATGTAGTAGTGTGTGTGGTGTATGTAGTAGTGTGTGTGGTGTATGTAGTAGTGTGTGTGGTGTATGTAGTAGTGTGTGTGGTGTATGTAGTAGTGTGTGTGGTGTATGTAGTAGTGTGTGTGGTGTATGTAGTAGTGTGTCTGGCGAATGTAGTTGTGTGTGGCGTGTGTGGCGTATGTAGTAGTATGTGTGACGTATGTAGTAGTGTGTCTGGCGTATGTAGTAGTGCGTGTGACGTATGTAGTAGTGTGTGTGGTGTATGTCGTAGTGTGTGTGGTGTATGTAGTAGTGTGTGTGGTGTATGTAGTAGTGTGTCTGGCGAATGTAGTTGTGTGTGGCGTGTGTGGCGTATGTAGTAGTGTGTGTGACGTATGTAGTAGTGTGTGTGGCGTATGTAGTAGTGTGTGTGGCGTATGTAGTTGTGTGTGTGGCGTGTGTAGTAGTGTGTGTGGCGTATGTAGTAGTGTGTGTGGTGTATGTAGTAGTGTGTGTGGTGTATGTAGTAGTGTGTGTGGCGTATGTAGTAGTGTGTGTGGCGTATGTAGTAGTGTGTGTGGTGTATGTAGTAGTGTGTGTGGTGTATGTAGTAGTGTGTGTGGCGTATGTAGTAGTGTGTGTGGCGTATGTAGTAGTGTGTGTGGTGTATGTAGTAGTGTGTGTGTGGTGTATGCAGTAGTGTGTGTGGTGTATGTAGTAGTGTGTGTGGTGTATGTAATAGTGTGTGTGGTGTATGTAGTAGTGTGTGTGGTGTATGTAGTTGTGTGTGTGGTGTATGTAGTAGTGTGTGTGGTGTATGTAATAGTGTGTGGTATATGTAGTAGTGTGTGTGGTGTATGTAATAGTGTGTGTAGTGTATGTAGTAGTGTGTGTGGTGTATGTAGTAGTGTGTGTGGCGTATGTAGTAGTGTGTGTGGTGTATGTAGTAGTGTGTGTGGTGTATGTAGTAGTGTGTGTGGTGTATGTAGTAGTGTGTGTGGTGT
>NC_092090.1:40260441-40280441 GCF_045679555.1 Salvelinus alpinus
GTGTCTGTCCCTGCTTGTGTGTGTGTACAGCGCATTCAGAAAGGATTCAGACTTTTTACACATTTTTTACGTTACAGCCTTATTCTAAAATGAATTAAATAAAAATGTTTCCTGATCAATCTACACATTATACCCCATAATGACAAAGCGAAAACAGGTTTTAAGAAATGTTTGCACATTTATTAACAGAAATACCTTCTTTACATAAGTATTCAGACCCTTTGTTATGAGACTCTAAATTGAGATCAGGTGTATCCTGTTTCCATTGATCATCCTTGAGATGTTTCTACAACTTGATTGGAGTCCACCTGTGGTAAATTCAATTGATTGGACATGATTTGGAAAGGCACACACCTGTCTATATAAGGTCCCACACTTTACAGTGCATGTCAGAGCAAAAAAACAAGCCATGAGGTTGAAGGAATTGTCTGTAGAGCTCCGAGACAGGATTGAAAATAGTTGTGCAGCAACGCTCCCCATCCAACCTGACAGAGCTTGAGAGGATCTGCAGAGAAGAATGGGAGAAACTCTCCAAATACAGGTGTGCCAAACTTGTAGTGTCATACTCAAGAAGACTCAAGGCTGTAATCGCTGCCAAAGGTGTTTCAACAAAGTACCCAGTAAAGTGTCTGAATACTTATGTTGACGTGATATTTCAGTTTTTTATTTTTAATACATTAGCAAAAATATCTAAAAAAATGTTTTATTTTTGTCATTATGGGGTATTGTGTGTAGATTGATGAGGGAAAAATGATTTAATCAATTTTAGAATAAGGCTGTAATATAACAAAATGTGGAAAAAGTCAAGGGGTCTGAATACTTTCCAAATGCACTGTATGTGTGTGTGGTGTATGTGAGTGTGATTGAGTGTATGTCTGTGTGGGCAAACGTGTGTGTGTGTGATTAATGTGTAGCTTCTCTCTCCATCGCTGCCCCACTACCAGTCCCTCTCTCCCAGACTGCCTCCACGCATGACCGCCCAAGCTGACCCTAACTGGGAGAGAGGTACACACAGACACATACACGGGCGCATACGCACGTACACACATAATCACACATGCCCAAAAGCACATATGCACGCACGTACATGCACGCACATACGCACGCACACACAAAGCTCCACACAGCCCCAGGTTAAGTTCTCTCTGTCCCAGCACCGTATCCTTCCACCTCTAATCCCATCAAAGAAACATAACAATATACTTGTTCACCTGCTGCTTTTATCCAAGGGGACTTAACACAAACATTCAGGGAAAGTGACCATGCGAGAATTGAACCCACAACCTTGATCTTGCCAGCTACAGTCCAACCGACTGTGCCCTTCAAGCCCCAAATCTCCTGTTCCCTCCCTGGCCCTATCCAAAGCCCCAAATCTCCTGTTCCCTCCCTGGCCCTATCCAAAGCGCCAAATCTCATGTTCCCTCCCTGGCCCTATCCAAAGCGCCAAATCTCATGTTCCCTCCCTGGCCCTATCCAAAGCCCCAAATCTCATGTTCCCTCCCTGGCCCTATCCAAAGCCCCAAATCTCATGTTCCCTCCCTGGCCCTATCCAAAGCCCCAAATCTCATGTTCCCTCCCTGGCCCTATCCAAAGCCCCAAATCTCATGTTCCCTCCCTGGCCCTATCCAAAGCCCCAAATCTCATGTACCCTCCCTGGCCCTATCCAAAGCCCCAACCTCCCTCTCTCCTCCACAGCCCCCAACAAACCCCCAGACATAGCCCTGACAGCTAGCGACACGCTGTTCTTCACCTCCTCCCCTTCCCTCCTTCCTCCCTTCCCCCCACCATCCATCCCTCCCTCCCCCCTCCCTCCCTCCCTCCCTCCCTCCCCCCTACCTCCCTCCCTCCCCCCACCTCCCTCCCTCCCTCCCCCCTCCCTCCCTCCACCGCCTCCCTCCCTCCCTCCCCCTACCTCCCTCCCTCCCTCCCTCCCCCTCCCTCCCTCCCCCTACCTCCCTCCCTCCCTCCCTCCCTGCATTAGAACAACATCAGCACTTAATTAAACAGTCCATTTCACACCTGGTGTGCATAGCAGCGCCGAGCCAACCCTTCCTCCATATGCCATACCATCCCCCAGCCACACACACAAACCCTGCCTCACACACACACCAGCCGTGTCACACACACACACAGCCTGAGCCACGCACCGCAACACAGTACAAAGCACCTAATCTGCATCAGGGAGTGTGTGTTTCAAGGGTGGGTGTGTGCACCCTTAGAAAAAAGGTGCTATCTAGAACCTAAAAGGGTTAGTCGGCTGTCCCCATGGGAGAACACTTTTTGGTTCCAGGTAGAACCCTCGCGGTTTCCATGTAGAGGGTTCAACATGGGGACAGCCGAAAAACCATTTTGGAACCATTTTTTCTAAGAGTGTGGTGTGTGTTATTTTCCCAGAGAGGGGAAGTAAGACTGAGAGAGATGGAGAGAGAGAGAGCAGTAGGATAGTTTCTGGAGGAGAATGTCTAACTGGGTGAACTGTGTATGAGCTATTGTTAGTATGTTTACCTAGAAGAAGAGACACAGATATATGGAGGAATAAAATACTGGATAGAGAGAGATATATAGAGAGAGCTTGTTTGTGAGTGAGTGTTTCAGGGACAAACAGAGCCTGGAGAGTTCTACCTCTGAGCACACACACACACACACACACACACACACACACACACACACACACACACACACACACACACACACACACACACACACACACACACACACACACACACACACACACACACACACACTCACTCTGGGTGTGGATAGATGGTGTGTGTGTGTGTGTGCGTTCCAGGCTCCAGATGGAGGGGTCAGAGACACACTGCCCTGCTGTCCCAGCATGCTCTGGGCTCCCAGAAACAAGGGTAGCCCCCGGCCAAACACACGCACACACACACACACACACACACACACACACACACACACACACACACACACACACACACACACACACACACACACACACACACACACACACACACACACACACACACACACACACACACACACACACACGGTAACACATTCAATCTCTCTGTATCCCTCTACCCACTCCTTCCATCACTCCATAAACCCTCTCTCTTCTAAATCTTTTTCCTCTGTCCTTTTTCTCCCTCCCCCAATCCTCCTCCCATCCCTCCCTCCCCATCGCTTTTCCTCGGGTGGTCTAGCTAGGTACTGTAGGTAGGTAGTGTAATGCTACAGCGAGTTCAGCCCAGCCAGTCAGCCAGCCAGCCAGTCAGCCAGCCAGTCAGTCAGTGTGTATGTATGAGGAAACTGGAGAAAAGATTAAGCCTAGATCTGCCTAATTAATCCGATACTAGCATGCCTGCCTCTCTGACACGAGGTGTGTGTCCTTTACTCTGCAATACTCATTATCCATCACCTCCCCTCTTCAGCATGAGACTCAGTACACAGAGCTACTCATCAGACGGGAGTGTGTGTGTGAGCGTATGTATGTGTGTGTTACTGTATGTGTGTGTTACTGTGTACGAGTGTGTGTGTGCGTGTATACAGATGAAAACACAGAGGACGTGTCAGGGTTTTAAAATCAGGGTGATAGCTAGCTAGTGGCAATGACACCAGCACAACAAAACAAACAACATCATTTAGGCTTAGGAGACTGGTTCATGCTTCGCATACACAACAGTAACAACGGACAGAGGGACAGAGAGGGACACACAGGAACACACTGTGCAGTAGGACACAAAGGAACACACTGTGCAGTAGGACACACAGGAACAGACTGTCCAGTAGGACACACAGGAACACATTGTCCAGTAGGACACACAGGAACAGACTGTCCAGTACACACAGGAACACACTGTCCAGTAGGACACACAGGAACACACTGTGCAGTAGGACACACAGGAACACACTGTGCAGTAGGACACACAGGAACACACTGTCCAGTAGGACACACAGGAACAGACTGTCCAGTACACACAGGAACACACTGTCCAGTAGGACACACAGGAACACACTGTGCAGTAGGACACACAGGAACACACTGTCCAGTAGGACACACAGGAACACACTGTGCAGTAGGACACACAGGAACACACTGTCCAGTAGGACACACAGGAACACACTGTGCAGTAGGACACACAGGAACACACTGTGCAGTAGGACACACAGGAATACACTGTCCAGTAGGACACACAGGAATACACTGTGCAGTAGGACACACAGGAACACACTGTCCAGTAGGACACACAGGAACACACTGTGCAGTAGGACACACAGGAACACACACTGTGCAGTAGGACACACAGGAACACACTGTCCAGTAGGACACACAGGAACACACTGTGCAGTAGGACACACAGGAACACACTGTCCAGTAGGACACACAGGAACACACTGTGCAGTAGGACACACAGGAACACACTGTGCAGTAGGACACACAGGAACACACTGTCCAGTAGGACACACAGGAACACACTGTGCAGTAGGACACACAGGAACACACTGTGCAGTAGGACACACAGGAACACACTGTTCAGTAGGACACACAGGAACACACTGTGCAGTAGGACACACAGGAACACACTGTGCAGTAGGATACACACACTGCTAGGAGGCTACAACATGCCAGGAAAGCACTGTGGACGCTTTCTGTGTGAGTGTGTGTTTGTGTGTGTCAGTGTGTCAGTGTCGGCGTCAGTGTTTCTGTGTATGAGGGCTTGTCTATAAATATCTTTGGAGACAGCAAAGTGGCTGGAGTTCCGGAGGAAGCCCACACTCCAGCCCGCCCACCCCAGCGACGGCACTCCTAACGTGGGCAGCATCGGCCCCATGACTGGCCTGTTCCTCTGGAGCTGTGGAGCATGACTCACACACACTGTGTCTCTACCTACGCCAGGCAGACTGCACACAGACAGGCCCAAAATAACAGAGGGACTTTTCTGCTCTGTTTTAAAACATGCCTAGGTTTAATCATAGTCTCCGTGTGTGTGTTTCTGTACCTCCCTCAGACTATCTGACGACTGTCCCAGCTAGGTTGAAATAGCAACAGACACACGCACATGTACACATGCACACACACACACACCTGGTTGATAGAGAGACAGAGAGAGAGATGAGACAGTGAGACAAACACTATGTGTGCAAGAAAGAGAGAGAGAGAGAGAGAGAGAGGTGAGAAAAGAGATTGTGTGCAAGTGACAGTGAGAGAGAGATGTAGTGAGATAGATGAGGGAGTGTGTGAGAGGGAGAGAAAAAATGGAGAAATAGAAATGGAGTGAAAGGGAGAGACGGAGAGGGAGAGGGGAAGAGAGAAGGGGAAGGTGAGAAACAATGGAGGAAGAGAATGAGATTGAGAGGGTGAGTGTGTGAGAGAGAGGGAGAGATTGGGGTTGTGAGCTCTGTCTCTGTTTCTTTCTCAGAGTAATAAATCAGTGGTGTTTGGTCCCTGGTGTGATCTGCAGGGGAGCCAGGCAGCCAGGGAGAGCCAGGGAGGAGGGGACCTCTCTCAAACACACAGCCTGATTAAGAGAGCCTGACCCGGGCCGGATGACTGGAGCCGCTGGGGCTCACTGGAGCTGGGGCAGACAGCCAGATATACACACACAAACAGACACACACACACCCAAACAGGACCCCTGCCAGCCCTACTCAGGGGACTCTCAGCAGTCTGTCTCCGTTCCCCTGGAGGGGCCCAGCAGCGTATGTGTGTGTGTCTTAGGGGGCCAGTGAAGATCAGCTCCAGTGTATGTGGGCCAGCCAGAGTCTCTGTCCTGGGGAAGGTTACACCTCATAGACACACACACCATGGTTGACCAGAGCCACTGTTTCACACACCATCTACCAGAAAGGCCTCAATGAGCTGCTGCCCAAAGCCAGTCAGCCAAACAGCCCCTGAGAGAATAGTGTGTATGTGAGTGTGTGTGTGTGTTTACACGGGAGAATAGCAGCTCTGTCCATCTGTGACCTAAGTCTGACCCTGTCCAGACAACAACCAACAACTGAACAAACAACATCCAACTGTCTGTAGCACACAGCAATATCTAATATCCAAACCAGAAACAAATATCAACAAGTCACAATCAAACCATGAGCTGTATGTCTGACTGATAGGAACCTGTAGGAGGTCGAAAGGGTAGTGAGAAAAAGACAAGTATTCTATTGATTCAGTGTTTATTGAGAAATGACTGTAAGAAACGTCCTATGTTCTACTGTGAGTGAGTCTGAGAGGAGAGTGGGTCAGTGTGTTACAGCTGCATCATATGATCCCTCCACGACCAATTCTAAAAGCAGTCCTTGTCAACTGCTCACCACACCACACAATGACTACTTCACAGTCAGGTTAGACCAGTGGGATAGCAGGGCCCAATAAACTGAACAACACAGTGGTGTGTGTGTGTGTGTGTGCGTGTGCGTGTGTGTGTGTGTTTGCTCCCTGTGAGGAGAGGAGGCGACACAAACATGCAATGTCATTCACACATACACATGGACGCAAGTGCACACACACACACACACACACACACACACACACACACACACACACACACACACACACACACACACACACACACACACACACACACACACACACACACACACACACACACACACACACACACACACACACACACACTCACACAGAGAGCTGGAGCTTAAATGGGTCAGCTAGAACGGCTGTTCTGTGTCCTGCTCTCTTAGGGGAGGCTGCATAATTCCATCTAGTGTGAATATCACTCCACTGCTATTAGCAGCTAAACACGACACACACGGACGGCCCCAGCAGAGGAACCTCTGAGACATCGGAGGGTTCTGAGGGGTTAGGCTACAGGGGTCAGGGGTTAGAGGTTAGGGTCCAGGAGGACAGACAGTTTTTGAATGAGCTTAGCGCCTCAGGGAGGAAGGAAGGAGTGAGAGGGGGGTAAGAAGAGGGGATGGTTAGTTCATAGGGGTAAGAGGTATTTCTGACAAGAGCTGGTTGTAAAATGGCTTTAAGACTAGGGGGCGATATTTTCGTTTTTGGCTAAAAACACGTACCCATTTGAAACTGCCTATTTCTCAGCCCCCGAAACTAGAATATGCATATAATTGTCAGATTAGGATAGAAAACACTCTGAAGTTTCCAAAACTGTATTTTTTTGGTCTGTGAGTTAAACAGAACTGATATTGCAGGCTAAAACCTGAGGAAAATCCAATCAGGAAGTGCCCCTGTTCTTGAAACCTCTCTGTTCCTATGCATCCCTATTGCCCATATAAAGGGATATCAACCAGACCTCTTTTTCTATGGCTTCCCTAAGGTGTCAACAGCCTTTAGACATAGTTTCAGGCTTTTATTTTGAAGAATGAGCGTGAATGACCACATTGCGTAAGTGGATAGGTGGGGGCTCTCAGAGTGACTTGTGCGCAAAAGAGAAAGGCAGCCATTGTTACTCCCGGTCCTAGTGAATAGCCAACTGTCCCGGTTGATATATTATCAAATAGATATTTGAAAAACACCCTGAGGATGGATTATAAAAAACGTTTGACATGTTTCTGTGGACATTATGGATATAATTTGGAATTTTTGTCGGTGTTGTCGCGACCGCTCTTTCCGGTGGATTCCTGGGCATAACGCATCAAACTAACGGTATTTAGTTTGGTATTTGGATATAAAAAATATCTTTATGGAACAAAAGGAACATTTGTTGTCTAACTGGGAGTCTCGTGAGTGAAAACATCCGAAGATCATCAAAGGTAAACGATTAATTTGATTGCTTTTCTGATTTTCGTGACCAAGTTACCTGATGCTAAGTGTACTTATTGTTTCGTTGAGCGATCGATAAACTTACACAAACGCTTGTATTGCTTTCGCTGTAAAGCATAATTTCAAAATCTGAGACGACAGATGGATTAACAAAAGGCTAAGCTGTGTTTTGCAATATTGCACTTGTGATTTCATGAAATTATATTATATTATATACCTGTGGCGCTAGGCTAGGCTATGCTAGTCAGCGTTTCTGATGACAATTATCCCGGATCCGTGATGGGTGGTTCAGAAAGGTTAAATGACCCAACGTTTCTACACCTTGTATAGGCTTGATAACAATACACCTGGCATTAAGAAACTCCTTAATCATAACTCTGTCTGTCCACATGTGTGTTGTCCTTACCTCGAGGATCCTCGGCCTGTTTGGCCAGTTTACGGAGGGCGGCGGCGAATCCGGAGTGTGCGGACTGGGCCGCCGGGCTCCCATTGGCTACGATAGATCCGTTAAGGGGCGATGGGGTGAGGGGGCTGACCGTCGCCGTGGTGCGAGTTGCCGTGGATATCATTCCTAAGGAAGGTGACTTTGGCTCATGGCTCATGCCTGGAGAGAGAGAAAGGGTTTTAATAGACGTAATAGACTGATGTATGTCATTTATAAAGCAATTACAAAGCGGATATAGATGATGGGTCAGTCAGTCTGTCGGTCAGACTAACTCATGCTGTGATTGGTCAACTTATCAGTTGAGGGTTCAGACAGCTGACACTATGGAACCCCTCCCCCCCAGTGACACTGAGCCCTGTGGACTGGAAAGTCTCTCTCACACACTGGGGGCTATCTGTCTGTCTCACACCAGATCTTACATACACACACACACACACACACATAGTTACACAGACACATATATAAACAAAGACACACACGGTAGTGAGTGGAGCTGAGAGTCAGCCAGAGCCCAGTGCCGTCTGTGTGTCTGTATGTCTGTGTGTCTGTATGTCTAGCTGGGGGAGGGGGGCTTTGGGCTTAGGCTGGGGAGCTGGGGTTAAAGGTTATAGGTTACAGGGTGTGTAACCCCTACCTCAAGAGGTCCGGTCTGTCTGCCTCAGCCCACACAGCAGCTCTACTTAACATGCTCCAACTGAGACAGGGCCAATAGAAACCTTTCAAACACACACCATGAGAGAACAGTCTGATAGAGGTAACACACACCATGAGAGAACAGTCTGATAGAGGTAACACACACCATGAGAGAACAGTCTGATAGAGGTAACACACACCATGAGAGAACAGTCTGATAGAGGTAACACACACCATGAGAGAACAGTCTGATAGAGGTAACACACACCATGAGAGAACGGTCTGATAGAGGTAACACACACCATGAGAGAACAGTCTGATAGAGGTAACACACACCATGAGAGAACGGTCTGATAGAGGTAACACACACCATGAGAGAACAGTCTGATAGAGGTAACACACACCATGAGAGAACAGTCTGATAGAGGTAACACACACCATGAGAGAACAGTCTGATAGAGGTAACACACACCATGAGAGAACAGTCTGATAGAGGTAACACACACCATGAGAGAACGGTCTGATAGAGGTAACACACACCATGAGAGAACAGTCTGATAGAGGTAACACACACCATGAGAGAACGGTCTGATAGAGGTAACACACACCATGAGAGAACAGTCTGATAGAGGTAACACACACCATGAGAGAACGGTCTGATAGAGGTAACACACACCATGAGAGAACAGTCTGATAGAGGTAACACACACCATGAGAGAACAGTCTGATAGAGGTAACACACACCATGAGAGAACAGTCTGATAGAGGTAACACACACCATGAGAGAACGGTCTGATAGAGGTAACACACACCATGAGAGAACAGTCTGATAGAGGTAACACACACCATGAGAGAACGGTCTGATAGAGGTAACACACACCATGAGAGAACAGTCTGATAGAGGTAACACACACCATGAGAGAACAGTCTGATAGAGGTAACACACACCACGAGAGAACAGTCTGATAGAGGTAACACACACCATGAGAGAACAGTCTGATAGAGGTAACACACACCATGAGAGAACAGTCTGATAGAGGTAACACACACCATGAGAGAACAGTCTGATAGAGGTAACACACGTGCCAGATCCCCTTAAGCATCCCCATGTTAACGTCATGATGGTCATTGTGGTGATTGCTACAGTGATGAACACCAGCTACAAGCTATTTCCACTTCAATCCACTATTATCATCAAGTCTGATTCACACACACACTCACCCATCTACAGTAGTGTGAGTGTGTGTGCTCGCGTGCATTTGTGTTTGCACGCCTGTGTGTGTGTGTGGGAGTGTGTGTGTTGTTGAATCACAGATAAATATCATAAAGCCTTATATAGTCCTACATCCAGTGTACAGTCTGAAAAGCATGTGATCTACTCTGAGTTTACATTGCCACATTGCCTTCATATTGTTTATAGTGATATAGCACCATCAGTAAACTGGATAGTTGACGCAGCTCTATAGTTTAGCATTATGTACAGGACACAGCTACTCCTATTACCATTACACATCACCTTATGTTATTATGGTGTCCATGCCACCCTGTGATACTCCCTCCCTCCCTCCCTCCCTCCCTCCCTCCCTCCCTCCCTCCCTGCGCTGAGTGACCTGTTGGACTGTGAGTGGAGGTTTTTCTCTTGTCTTTCTCCGTGTCAGATTTACGAGCACACTGTGGGGGACATAGGGGATCGAGGGTTTCTCTCTCCCTCTCTCCCTCCCTGTTTCTCTCTCTCTCAGTGAAGGGGTGAAAGGGGACACTGTGATGACAGCTCCTGGGCCGGTGGAATCCCTGAATGCCAGAGAGCGGCATGCCGTCGCCCTGAACACACACACACACACAAGCATGCACACATCATACATGAGCAAACACATGGAATAAACACACACATTCTTTACACAAACAAACACACATCACAAGTCGACAGCCCCATTAACTACAAGTCCCCAGAGTCAGAGGTCATGGTAGGGTCACAGTAAAGAGCAGCCTGTAGGGATGCAGTGAGATTACACACACACATGCACACACTACAACATTACTACCACACACCATATCTGATTACACACACATACACATTACACACACTCAGTCTTATCAATATCACAATTCTACACCCAAATGTAGCCAAAACACACACCATACCTACCCTCATACAACCACACACACACACACACACACACACACACACACACACACACACACACACACACACACACACACACACACACACACACACACACACACACACACACACACACACACACACACACACACGTACAGACAGTACACACTCACTCACAGTAGCATACAGTGTCAATAGCACTAATAGATGTGTAGAGTTATATATAGGTCCACCCCAGAGCCTGGACAGGTCTATTAAAAACCCCATGTCTCCCTGAAAGAGGACAGGGGTGCTGTGTGTGTGTGTGTGTGTGTGTGTGTGTGTGTGTGTGTGTGTGTGTGTGTGTGTGTGTGTGTGTGTGTGTGTGTGTGTGTGTGTGTGTGTGTGTGTGTGTGTGTGTGTGTGTGTATGTGTGTGTGCCTGGCTGTCGTTGTTTAAGTGTGCGAGGGAGTGTGTGTGTGTGTCAGTGGGAGTGCTGGAGTGGAACAGAAGATGGCAGGGGAGTAGTGAACTGGTGGGTCACAGAGACACAGAGTGTAACGGGAGAGAAAATGAGTGGCAACACCTCTGGGTCCGCCCTGCTCATAACCTCCCATTCACCCCCTGCACTCCCTGTGAACCCCCAGCAACACAATTAATAATGAAATTAACAATGAGCTCCCTTTCCACATACACACTCACACACAGCAACAGCCAGGCGCACACACCCAAGCACGCACACGCACATCGACAGCCAGGCACAGCAACCGCTCAGCTCACTGCTGTGACCTCGTCACGACTGCAAAGCCCTGCTCCACCCACCTCTTCTTCCAAACACACACCTTCACACACACGGATACACACACACAGCCTCAGGGCTTTAAAGAAAGAGAGAGCATTCTATCAGTGAAGCAGGAACTTTTCACAGGAGCTAATAAGATGGTAATCAACCGCTAGAGAAACACCATACATGTTCAAGAAACACAGCCATGCTGATAGCACACACACACACCCCTCCTTCACACACACCGCTCCTTCACACACACACACACACACACACACACACACACACACACACACACACACACACACACACACACACACACACACACACACACACACACCTCCTTCACACACGCCCCTCCTTCACACACACCGCTCCTTCACACACACACACACACACACCTCCTTCACACACACGCCTCCCTCCCACACACACACACACACACACACACACACACACACACACACACACACACACACACACACACACACACACACACACACACACACACACACACACACACAGGGCTAGCAGCGGGTCTCGACCCCCCTCCAGAGTAGCAGAGTGAAAGCGGTGGCGGATGTTGAGGCTCCTTACTGCACAAAGGACTGGAGCTCCCTGGTTCTCCCATCGCTGCATCTTCAGCCAAACCCAGCACACAGACAGAGACACAGTCAAGACACACACCATCTTCTCTTCCTCCTCTCCGTCGCTTCTCTCTCTCTCCTTTTCTTTCTGTCTCTCGCGCACGCTCACTCGGTCGCTCACAAAGACCGTTCAGAGCTTATCTTACGAAGCAGCACACCACACAACTCTGCCTATCTCCTCTCTCTCTCTCGCTCGCTCTACCCTCCTCTTTCTCTCGCTGAGTGAAAACAGAAATTCTTAGCCTAGCAGCTGCTGCGATGTCACATGACCTTTCCCCCTCCCCTCTCCCTCCGTTCTCCCCCCTCCTCCTCTCAACCTATAATTCCTGAGCCATTGGTAGATAACAGAGGCATGGATGCCCTGCCAAGGGGAGCGAGGGAGGGGGAGGGGAGGAGCGAGGGAGGAGGGCGGGCGGGGGGGGGGGGGGGGGGTGACTGTGTGTGTCAGCTGCCTCTTCTTCCACACACAACAAATGTGAGGCGCTGACACCCTCCTCCTCCTTCTCCCCTCCTCCCTCTCTCCCTGGCTGTTAGAAAAAGAAGAGAGAAAGATAGAGAGAGAAAGAGAGAGGGAGGGAGGGAGATATATAATGCCGGAGGCTAAGGTGGAAGCTTGTTCTGGCCTGTGTTACTGAAACATTGCCCCCACATCTAAACTGCTAACACACACACACACACACACACACACACACACCACACACACACACACACACACACACACACACACACACACACACACACACACACACACACACACACACACACACTAAGCAAACACAGCCAGGCTCATGTTCAGATCCAAAAGCTTGGCTTCCAGTGGGAGAGAAAACAGCTTTGATCTGCCCTCTTTATCACCAACCGAGAGCAGACACACACTACAGTTACCTCACACAGAGCCAGTTGAGGGGTTTATACCACACACACACACACACACACACACACACACACACACACACACGTATGCACACAATACTGCTATTTTGCAATATTACTAAGAGTAAATAACAGCAGACAAGGGCAACTATAGACCTGTATCTATTTTGAGTGTGCTGTCTGAAGTGCTGAAATATACAAGCAAGAAGAATATTTTAGATGAACTACAGTCTGGTTATAGAAAGTCCCAATCCACTGACACGCCTATTGTTTCTAACTGACTTTTAACAGCAGGGCCATTGACTGGGTTACATCCTATTTAAACAGGTAGAGACCAAATGGTGAATGTTTATGGAAAACATTCTGGTGTGAAGGGGATTAGCTGTGGGGTCCCACAGGGGAGCATCATCGGCCCTCTTCTCTTCCTGCTGTACATTGATGATATGAAATCATCCTGCTCTCGTAATTAGTTGTTGTATGTGGATGATTCTGCTCTGCTGGTGTCCCATAAGAACAAAGCCTCAGTAGAAGAGATCCTTAGTGTAGAGTTATCCAATATCACTAAATGGCTTTCAGATAACCAAATTTCTCTGCATCTTGGAAAAACAGAAACCATCTTATTTGGTTCCAGAGTAAAGCGTGCAAGGACCCGTTGGTTTTAGTGTCAAAGTGGGCAACTCAGTGGTTACACCAAAAACTTCAGTCCGCGACCTTGAGTGTGAATTGGATAGGTACCTGACTGGTCAGACTATGGCCCTAAAGGTTTACCAAAGATAAACCGAAATATTACATTCCTAACTCGCACCTCAAAATATCTGATAGTGACACCTGGCACCTAAAGAATAAGCTACAGAGCAGCCAAAACAAACTGGTGACAGTTGTATTTAAACTCCCCCCTCGTACTCATCTGGAGGGGGGGCCTTTTCATCAGTTAGGCTGGCTATCTGCAGAGAAAAAGGGTCATATTATCTCAACTTGGTCTGGTCCATTACAGTACCAGCCAAAAGTTTAGACACACCTACTCACTGTCCAGCCCAGAAATTTGTTGAACACTTTTTTGGTTACTACATGATTCCATATGTGTTATTTCATAGTGTTGATGTCTTCACTATTATTCTACAAGGTAGAAAATAGTACAAATAAAGAAAAACCCTTGAATGAGTAGGTGTGTCCTTATATTAGATGTCCACCAATACAACGCCAGAGACTCTGATATTGCCAGTTTTAAATTTAAGAGTTTCTCTGGTAAGAACACCTTGTTATATACCGGCGCTAGCTAGCTATCTATCTATTATAACAACCCAAAAGAGTGGGTGTAATTGTGGTTAGACTGGGCTGGACAGTTAAGGGTTAAAGCTGTGGGTTTCCCTCTCTCCGTCCCTCCTCTGGCTGTCATTGCTGGGATGTGAATGAGTAGTTTCTTTAGTAATTTCCTCCTTCGGTCGTTTGCTACCTTTCACCGAATGAGAAGGGAGGAGAAAGAGAGAGAGGCAGAGAGAGGCAGAGAGAAAGAGAGAGAACAAGAGAAAGAACAAGATAAAGAGAGAGAACAAGAGAGAGAGAGATAGAACTAGAAAGACAAAAAGAAATAGAGGGAGAGAGACAGACAGATAGAGAGCGAGATAAGTCATGAGAAAAGCAACATGGTGGCCAGTATTGTGCAAAGGGCCACTAAAACTCACGATCTGTCTCTTCCTTCCTCTCTCTCTCTCTCTCTCTCTCTCTCTCTCTCTCTCTCTCTCTCAATTCAATTCAATTCAATTCAAGGGGCTTTATTGGCATGGGAAACATGTGTTAACATTGCCAAAGCAAGTGAGGTAGGTAATATACAAAAGTCAAATAAACAATAAAAATGAACAGTAAACATTACACATACAGAAGTTTCAAAACAATAAAGACATTACAAATGTCATATTATATATATGCAGTGTTGTAACAATGTACAAATGGTTAAAGCACACAAGTTAAAATAAATAAACATAAATATGGGTTGTATTTACAGTGGTGTTTGTTCTTCACTGGTTGCCCTTTTCTTGTGGCAACAGGTCACAAATCTTGCTTTTTTTTTTTTTTTTTTTTTTCTCTCTCTCTCTCTCTCTCTCTCTCTCTCTCTCTCTCTCTCTCTCTCTCTCTCTCTCTCTCTCTCTCTCTCTCTCTCTCTCTCTCTCTCTCTCTCTCTCTCTCTCTCTCTCTCTCTCTCTCTCTCTCTCTCTCTCTCTCTCTCTCTCTCTCTCTAGCCTCACCCATAACCTCTAAATGATTTTAGAGAAGTGACAAGCCTGTTATAATGTGGTTTTTCACTAGAAGCTATGTGTGAACAACCACACTCCCCAACCACACACTGTGTTCTGTGATGATGAGAGAACAGCACTAACGTAGCCCTGTGTCTCTGTGTTATCGCTCTCTGGTGGCAGGTGGCAGTATTACACCATTCTACAGGCCATCAGCATAGATGTAGTAAAGGGGTCAATGGAAGGCAGACCGTTCGGTGCACATTCAACAAATCTGATCTGACAAAGTGGATATTCGTCAAATCCGCCATGATCAATGTATTGTAACAGGCCCACAATGTGTTTACAAAGTCCGATGTGGATATACTTGGCTGTTTTCAGCCTCACGTAGAGGAGGATGAAGAAACAGCCTCACCATGTATCAGTGACCACAGAGGAAACGTCTAGCTACCCCATGTAGCTAACTGACTCTAAAGTAGTGAGAGAGTGTCTGACACGCAGTGAGACCGTAGTGGATGAAGAGAGGAGGTTTCTGGAGAGGTTGTGAGGAAGATCAATGCAGTCGTGTTGGTGTGAGGACTGTGAAGGTAGGAGACTGTGTGTGTGTGTGTGTGTGTGTGTGTGTGTGTGTGTGTGTGTGTGTGTGTGTGTGTGTGTGTGTGTGTGTGTGTGTGTGTGTGTGTGTGTGTGTGACAGATAGATAGCCCCCAGTTTGTGAGGGAGTGGATCAATGGATGTCAGTGTTCCTGTGCCTGAAATGGAGAGAGTGTGGCACAGAGAGGAAAGAGGAAGAAAAAGAGGAAGAGAGAAAGAATCAGGGGGGATTTGGTGAGGGTCATTTTCCCATCAGCCTTCAGCTCAGCACCCTGCTGAGAGAGGCACAGCAGTAGGGCCACACACACACACACACACACACACACACACACACACACACACACACACACACACACACACACACACACACACACACACACACACACACACACACACACACACACACACACACACACACACACACACACACACACTATGAAACAGGATTAACCCAGACAATCCTTATGAAGCGGATTACAGGACACAACACAGCTGTCATAATGATAAGATAACCAGGAGACACACAACCAACCACCCCTATACTACACATTCTAAATGTACCTGTCTGAACAGTTCAATGCCAACTGTAGAAACTAAGGCCTACTGCTGAGTTCGGTGAAATACTCAAGACAATGTAGATCTACTCTCTACTGACACAAGTTGTCTAGATCATCCACAGTAAACAGTATCGGTCATAAGGACACATCATGAGTCATGAGGACAGTGTTTTCCATGGTAGTGAGTCCTACTTCTCCATAAACACCAGACATGTGTCATCACCACACGCCACACATTGCAACAGGTCTAGTGGTTCTCAGAAGGCTGGGAGAGCATGTTCTTCCTGGCTGTTATACTGTCTTTGGCCAGCAGATGGAGGTGCATCATAGAGACATGCAGAGGGAGTCCTCAGCTCTACAGCAGCAGTTCTATAGTGAGCAGTGTGCTCCACATACAGTAGTACCCTGAAGACCAGAGGCAGACCACTGGGTTATGGCCTGACGTCAGCTTGACAGAACAGAAGTTTGACATGGAGAGAACACATATGGAACCAGTTAGGAGGAAGACCAATTCAATACATCGTTATTGAATCATCATTGGGCTATATGTTTGTGGTGTCAATACTATAGAAATATAATTAATATAATGGGCTTGGAACCTCTTACCCTGCAATTGTACTGGTAAACTCATACGCTGCCTGGTATTGTGAGACAATAATTTCCATGGTAATGTAGAATGTTCATTCAATGTGACTCATACAATGGAATGTATTTTTTGTAATGTCAGTTGAGATGATTCAACTAACACAGCACAGACTGATGGATACACTTCCTGGTTTTACTTCCTGCTTCGCTCCTATGGGCTCACTCGCAATGGCCACGCATTATGCTATCACTGACTTGAATGGAGAAGCCTGTTCTATTAATCATATTTCTATGGTCAAAACACTTGTCAATAATATGACACTGGGTATTTCAGTAGGGGTTTAATCGCTCTGTTCTCAGTAACTTTACTCCAGTTCTGTAAAAGGGCTTGAAGGGCTCAGTTAAACGTCACCCAGGGCCTTCAGTAAACTTAACCCTTTCTAGGCTTTCCTGCCCTGGGGAAAACATAACAAAGCTTTCAGAATGAAATCAGATGAATACCAAACACACACACACACACAGGAGCACGCACGCACGCACGCACGCACGCACGCACGCGCACACACACACACACACACACACACACACACACACACACACACACACACACACACACACACACACACACACACACACACACACACACACACACACACACACACACACACACACACACACACACACACACCCAATGGCTAACTGACATACAGTAAACAGACTGTTGTATCGTCCTGCTGTGAGAAAAGCCGATCACTAACAAACAACTGCACAGACACACCGAAAAAATCAACACACACACACCCTGTTCTGCCCTCTTTTTGCATGGAATGCAGATTACACACAAACGCACAAACACACACACAGACAGACAGAGTAAATCCTCTTGGCTCCTGTGTGCCCTGGCCAGTGCAGAGATAACAGCCAGGCAGCTCTAGAGGGCCGTTCATCTTTAACCAGGAAGGGATTTGACTATCAGCTAGTTAAAACAACCAATGGAGATACATACGGTCTGATAGACAGACAGACAGACGGCTGCCTATCTATCAGATCCAGCTGCTAGGCTTAGCCCAACCCAACCCTTCTCACTGGAGGTAAAGCACACATCTAGGATCAGATCAGCCTAACATTAACCCAACCCACTCCAGTATAGTGCTGGCTAATCTAGCCCAGCCTCCATGAGTATAAAATCTCTCCTCTCTTTCCCAAGAAGCCAGTCAACCACACAGTCATAGTCTGGCCAAACCAAGACCCGATTATTAGTTTATTACATTAGCACAGAGGAGTACTACTGGTGAAAAAGACTAGCATTAAGAGCTACATGCTAACATCTACTGTAGTTCAGTCATGAAGAGGAGACCTTCTCTGAGATCAAAAACAAAGGATGCTTAGGAGGAGAAGGGGTCAGGGGTGAAAGTTCAGGGGTGAAGGAGGAGGGGTGATCTGACCTCCTTAACCCCACTAACAAGGGCCTCTCATCAGCCATGATCCCTGCTGCTATGGCCTCTTTGAACAAGGACCCTGGTCCTCTACAAAGACCCAGAACTCTGGGCAGAGGAAGGGCAGCTGGAGGAATTAGCCCCCGGACAGGGCACCTTACTGGGGTTAAAGAGAACACTGACACCCCTGGGAAACTCCAGTGTTGAACCTGTATGACTAAAATGGACACACACATGTAAACATGTTTAAAACCCCACACATGAACACACACACTTTCAGATACACCAGGATAAACATGCTCTGGTAGTCCCATGTCAGTTTGACTTCTGAGATGAGATCTAGCCCCAGGTGTGTGTGTGTGTGTGTGTGTGTGTGTGTGTGTGTGTGTGTGTGTGTGTGTGTGTGTGTGTGTGTGTGTGTGTGTGTGTGTGTGTGTGTGTGTGTGTGTGTGTGCTCACACTCTCTCTATTACACTGCCACATCCACATCATCAAGAATATGAGATGCCATCTATAAGGCTGCTGAGCTAGACTATGAGAGAGAGAGAGCTAGACTATGAGAGAGAGAGAGCTAGACTATGAGAGAGAGAGAGCTAGACTATGAGAGAGAGAGAGCTAGACTATGAGAGCGAGAGAGCTAGACTATGAGAGCGAGAGAGAGCTAGACTATGAGAGCGAGAGAGCGAGAGAGAGAGAGAGAGAGAGAGAGAGCGAGAGAAAGACCCAACCAAATCATGAGAAAATATAAAGATCATTACTTGACACATTGGAAGAATTAACAAAAAATCTAGAATGCTATTTGGCCCTAAACAGAGAGTACACAGTGGCAGAATACCTGACCACTGTGACTGACCTAAAATTAAGGAAAGCTTTGACTATGTAGAGACTCAGTGAGCATAGTCTTGCTATTGAGAAAGGCCACCGTAGGCAGACCTGGCTCTCAAGAGAAGACAGGCCATGTGCACACTGCCAACAAAATGAGGTGGAAACTGAGCTGCACTTCCTAACCTCCTGCCAAATGTATGACAATATTAGAGACACATATTTCCCTCAGATTACACAGATCTACAACGATTTCTAAAACAAATCCAATTTTGATAAACTCCCATATCTATTGGGTGAAATACCAAAGTGTGCCATCACAGCAGCAATATGATTGAGAGAATTCCAAGAGTGTGCAAAGCTGTCATCAAGGCAAAGGGTGGCTATTTGAAGAATTTGTTTAACACTTTTTTGGTTACTACATGATTCCATATGTGTTATTTCATAGTTTTTATGTCTTCACTATTATTCTTAAATGTAGAAAATAGTAAAAATAAAGAAAAACCCTTGAATGAGTAGGTGTGTCCAAACCTTTGACAGGTAGTGTATGTATATGTATTGTATGAATATTTAAATTCCCCTTTGTACTG
>NC_092090.1:40282941-40295441 GCF_045679555.1 Salvelinus alpinus
TTCAGTGTGAGTAAGGATGTAGTGTGTGGTACGACTGTGGTTGAGGAGAGATGTCATTGCTGGAGGTAGACTGAAGAGGCTGGCAGGTGCAGTTACCATGATAAGCTCCACACCTGGCTGGTCCTTGTGATGTGTCTGTGCCTTTGTCTATGTCTTAGTGTGTGTCAGTGTTTGTCTGTCTGTTTTGGTGTATTTGTGTGTGCTGTTTGTCTTCCTCTGTGATTCTGCCTTTGGTGTTTGTATTTGTGTGTCTGCATCTACCTGTGTGTGTCTTTTTGTGTCTCTTGAGTGTGTGTGTTAGTGTGTGTCAGTTGGAGCCTCCATGATGGGAGCAGGTGCCTGCTCTACCACTCCAGGACCGGAGCCCAGTAGCTCTCAGCTCTGGGCTGCCTGCTTACAGCTGGGCTGGGTCTGGCTCCACCACCAGGGGAGCAGTGGGCCATCTACCCCACATTGGCCACAGCATCTCAGACGCCAGCCAAGGCCCTGGGTCTGCTCCACAGACAAAGACACACACACACACACACACACACACACACACACACACACACACACACACACACACACACACACACACACACACACACACACACACACACACACACACACACACACACACACACACACACACACACAATTACAGCCTCACAGCCTGGCTACACACTGCAACGACCACCCTCTGCTATTCGGGGAAGGGTCGGGGTCTACTCTCTCTGTGTGTGTGTGTGTGTGTGTGTGTGTGTGTGTGTGTGTGTGTGTGTGTGTGTGTGTGTGTGTGTGTGTGTGTGTGTGTGTGTGTGTGTGTGTGTGTGTGTGTGTGTACATGTGTGTGTGCGTGTGTCTTTTGCCCTTGTGTGGATGATGGATGGCGCTGGTGTTGTCCCTCCGGGCGAGTCGGAGAGGAGAACCCGTCGCCATGGCCACACAGTCTCTCACCATTAGTGATGAGAGCAAAGGCTGATGGGTAGGAGAGTCTACTCAGAGTAAATAGGGCAGAGGGGAGCTCCCTCCCTTAATTAACACACTCTGGGTCGGAATTATAGCAGATCTAGGATCAGCTTACTCTACACAAATACTAACCTATCCTAACTTATCCATGAGAAGGAAAGAAAAAAGCTGACCTGATATCAGTGTCATGTAACAAGACTGATCTGCCTCTAGGGGTTTAGTGAGGCCGTTGAGGACAGGGGCTGCAGCCTAGACTAGACAGAGGTAGATGCATGTAAGGCATTTCTCCTCCACTGATAATATCCTCTTCACACAAACAAGGAAACACACACACACACACACCCTATGACACTCAGCTGATGTAGCAGATGCCAGTGGCACTTCCAGTATGTTTATAATGACAGCCTTTCTCTCCCTGAGGAGACCTCTGACAGGCTAACACATGACTAGAGAGAGAGAGAGAGAGAGAGAGAGAGAGGGAGGAGGAGGATAGAGAGGGGGGAAGAAGAATGAAGGAAGAGAGAGAGAGCAAGATCCACGGGGAGAAGAAGTAAGAGAAAGCAATAGAAAACAGGAAGAGAGAGAAGGGAGACATAGTGAGGGGAAAATAGGAGGAGAGAAGGAGAGATGAGGACTTTTCTATGGAATTTGAATGTGTGTGTATGTGTACTGTATGTGTATGTGTATGTGTGTGTGTGTGTGTGTGTGTGTGTGTGTGTGTGTGTGTGTGTGTGTGTGTGTGTGTGTGTGTGTGTGTGTGTGTGTGTGTGTGTGTGTGTGTGTGTGTGTGTGTGTTAACTGTGCCTCCCGTGTGCCTGTGCAGTTTGTTTGTCCAGTGCTTATCAGACCTGGGGACTTTAGCTACAGCAGCTAACAACACACAGCGAAACACACAACTCTGTGCTCTTCAGTTATTGCTTCGCTACTGGGTTAGCTAATGTTAGACCTGAGAAACGACTCTTCCTAGTCCTTTCACGCTGTTTCTGTGTGCTCTTCTCTCGTGAAAGACAAGCTCTCTGCTCAGTCTCAGATCAGGGAAAGGAACACCCCTCGGTCTCAGATCAGGGAAAGGAACACCCCTCAGTCTCAGATCAGGGAAAGGAACACCCCTCAGTCTCAGATCAGGGAAAGGAACACCCCTCAGTCTCAGATCAGGGAAAGGAACACCCCTCAGTCTCAGATCAGGGAAAGGAACACCCCTCAGTCTCAGATCAGGGAAAGGAACACCCCTCAGTCTCAGATCAGGGAAAGGAACACCCCTCAGTCTCAGATCAGGGAAAGGAACACCCCTCAGTCTCAGATCAGAGAAAGGAACACCCCTCAGTCTCAGATCAGGGAAAGGAACACCCCTCAGTCTCAGATCAGGGAAAGGAACACCCCTCAGTCTCAGATCAGGGAAAGGAACACCCCTCAGTCTCAGATCAGGGAAAGGAACACCCCTCAGTCTCAGATCAGGGAAAGGAACACCCCTCAGTCTCAGATCAGGGAAAGGAACACCCCTCAGTCTCAGATCAGGGAAAGGAACACCCCTCAGTCTAGTGCTCCAGGAGACTAGAAGACTGAGACATTTTATTTCCTCACATTAATTCAATTCAATTTAGTTTCATTGGCATGACTAGTCCAATGTTGCCAAAGCAGTGTGCACTACAATATAAACCACAAATAATACTAAACCACGGAATTAAATTGCAATACAAACGAATGACAAACGATAACACAAAACAAAACGTGCGCAGGCACAAGCACGTGCACAAACATACACGCACACACATGTTTCTGTTGGTGAGGATCAGCCAGAGGTCAGGTGTCCTGTTCCTGGGGCATGCTGGGACAGATCAGGTGACTGGTGATAACATCTGGTGCCTGCTGGGAGAATTGTGTGTGTGTGTGTAGTGTGGGGGGGGGAGGGGGTCATTGTATCCCTCTGTTTGCACAAGCATATGTACCAACAACACACTCGCCATTCCACCAAGGGTTTTACAGAGAGGTCTGCTTTGTGTGTGTGTCTGTGGGCAAAAGAGGATTGATGGTGTGTGTATGTATGAGAAAGTGTGTATTCGTGTCACTAGGTTGGCAAATGAGGGCCGCTCCTCATCCCTCCTGGAAAGCAGGAGAACCTGTACACATGGGACATCACCCGCAGTGGAAGATGAAGTAACATTAAACCCCTGAACAGAGTGTGACACAGGGACACGGTGTGTGTGTGTGACAATGTGTGTCACTAAACAGTCACAGAGTAACTACCTCACAGATCAGGTTGGGCCTGTTCCATCACACACACAGTGAGCAGACACACACAACTGATGGATGTCACACACACCTCAGGGACTACAACAGGGGTGTCAAACCACTATGTTCCTCTACCTGACTCTGTACTTTCAACCTGACACGCCATTCATCAATGAGTGTTAGATTAGCTGGGGGGGGTGAGCAAACGGCAGTGGGTTGGTGTAAGGGTCACAGACCCCTAGGGTGCTCCCTCTGGCTCCTCGTCAAACAGGTGGTTTATGACATGTTTGTAAAGCTGCCGCTACTCTTCCTGTTTACTGTTTATCCTTCCCTGTTTTACTCCTCTGTGTGGAAGGGGGGAAACAGGCATAGTTAAAAGACAGGCCTACACACACACCCCTCCCCGGCGTCTGGAGTGAAAGCCTGTCAACCAGATCCCACATTACCCCATCACCACACAATCCTCCAGACTAACCCTAGACTAACAGCTCCATGAGAGACAGAGAGAGAGAGACAGACAGAGAGACCGAGAGAGAGAGAGAAAGAGAAAGAGCGATAGAGTGAGCAAGAGAGAGAGAGGGAGAGAGAGAGAGACAGAGAGGCAGAGAGAGCTTGGCCAGGGAAAACCCTCATTACCCAAACATCCTCCAGTGGTTTCTGTTCCATTGCAAAGACAGACCACACAACCCCAACAAGCACAGAGAGCTCAGCGAACATACACATACACACCCTTCGCTCACTTCACTGTGTGTTCCACTGCTGTGCATTGTAGTTTCAGAAAGAACCTGGGTCATACTGTAGTTTAAATAGTCAAATGTCAGGCCAGCCTAGCCACCTCCCTGTATCTCTCCAATAGACACATATGTAAACCCATGCAAACTTTACAGTCTCTGTCATTGAAAGCTATCTGAGCCCTGGCTCGTGATAAGGAAATGCAAACTGGGTCACCTTAGCTCTAGGCACACTGTGTAAACACACAGACACACACACAGCACCTTGTAGAGATGGCTCTAATCACTGTCTAAATAGTCACATATGGCTTTTACCACTGACAAACTGTCACCGGGGGGACTGAGGCCATACACACCTTCTGCCTACTAGGTATAGCACACTGTCAGTGTCAGAACAGTCATAAAGTACAATGACAGTACAGGAGAGGAGGTAGAGGAAGAATGTTGCAACAATAGAGGTTGTGTTTTAGGTAGAAAGAGATTTTGTTTTGGTTGTTTTGGTTTTGGTTTTGAAACACTGAGCAATACATCTGCAGGCAGCTCCATGTTGTACTTGACATAGTCGAATAAATACTACGTAACACTTTGTGTTATCATTTCCATATGTCAAGCTCCAATCAGCAGCGTGCAGTGACAGAGGAGAGCAGCAACATGGCGGATTATTCTGAGGTCATTGAGCTTTATCAGTCGCGGGTAAACAAATAACCCGCTTCTTCTGGCTACTGATAACCTCAGTACACAGCACGGTGCGAGTCTGCACGCTGGCCCGACGCCTTTTGCGTGTATTGTGTGTGTGTGTGTGGGTGTATGCCTACTTTAGAAGCAGATGCTGCGCGCGCCTCCCGGTAACAAGGGGATCGCTGGTTGGCGCACCGGGACCGTGGGAAGTTATTGACCCACTCCACCTGGCGTCTGTGTACACACAAGCTGGGTCACGGACAGTCATCTTCAACATAAGTCCTCTTGTGACACCCTACGTCTACGACCAACAAACGTTTACCAGAGTCACACCATCGCCATTTTATACGACCGATGGGGACAATGGGGATAACATAATCATGTCTAGATGGGATACAGCTTTTGTCAAATTGACGTCAAAAGTTTTGTGGGGCATTTTAGCTAACCCTGACACTTGTCCTAACCTTAACCTACTCATCCTAACCTGCTGCAAAAATTCTCCTAACCTTTTAACAAAAATGTGTATCCCTTCTAGACAAAACCAGCTAATATAAGCTACAATGATCCCACAAGCATGACGTTTCAAAATAACTAGCCCAGAAATGTAATAGCAGAGTAATAAACTGCAAAATAGTAATACACACGTTTCCATTTATTCCCTTATTTATAATATAAATGACAAATTAAGATAAATAGGCCTACATATACCTAAACTTTGTAATTTCAATTAGAATGTGTGCCTTAGACAACTCCTCAAAAGCGCTTTTATAATGGAAGAAGCTATTCTTTCCAATAGCCTACATAATTTAGCTATGGAAGGCAATACAACAAAACGACACAACGTAGACTTCTACATTTCTATCAAGGTTTCGATGTCTTTACCCGTGCCTCGTTCACAATTCATATTCGCCGATGAAGACATGACAACCACACTAAGAAAGCTGTCGCAAAGCTTAGCTTATCAACTCTACACTCAAGGCGACAACCCCCGGGGACAATGTATCGAATTTGGACACTGTTAAACGTAGCCTAGATGTAATTCAGCAATAGCCTAGGCTACTTATCAGTACTAAAATAGGCAACATTGTTCAAATCAAGTTTCGGTTTTAATTTGTCATAAAGGCAAATGCTTTACGCATCGACACACAGGACAATATCACAAAACAGCATCATAAAACAAAGCCGTTGATGCGATAACACACTGCAATGCAAGAACTGCAAGCCAGCATCGAGCTTCAATTCACGACAATCGTTTCCTCGAGATAGTCATAACTTCCTCAACAAACCTCTCTACTGTTCCCTCATTTACTCTAAAAACACTGCTTACCAAACGAATACCGACAAAAACTCACCGCAAAAGGAGAGTATAATCCAATATTTTTAGTAGAATCCCCGCTATTGGTAAAAGCGCATATCCATCGCCGCGCTCCGCGCTGTCGAGAGTAGGCTACTTTTGTTGTCACGCAGGAAGCTCCGTCGCTTGCGAGGCACACGGAGGGAGCCAGCCGGCTGCAGAGCAGAGCAGAGCCCGGAGGGGAGGGAGGGAGAAAGGAGGGAGGTGGGGCTTCTTCTCTAGTGGGGGACAGACAAACAGACAGACATGGGGACAAGCACCTGCTCCCATGTCACGCCGTCGGAGCGCTGACCCCACATTGTCCCCAGGCCATGGAAAAGAATAGAGGGCCGATGCTTCACATTCCACACATGACAGGAATGGAGTTCATATACTGTAGCGGTTTGTTGTGTCATTACACATGTTATAAGGCAGGAGGGGCAGACGAGGATGCTTAGTGTCACAAGGTTGAATGCGATCAATTCGCAAGTAGGTAGGCAGGCCTATTTATAATTTATAGGCCGAATGCATGCCTTTAAATCCCATTCATCGTTTGATACCACTAGTCTACTTTTAAACATAACACAATTCAAATATAGTTTCATTTCTAAAATTATCATGAAATACCCGATTTAGGTAAGCCAAAAAATATAACATAAGTTTATTTACGTGTACATTAGCTATTGAATGCATAGACGATCGAATTGACATCAAATCTGTAAAGAGCTATGAAAATGACAATTTCACTGAATGTCCACAAGGGGACAGACACCTACCAAGAGCACAGCTCCCACATACCGGGCAGCTGTCTGTCTCACTGAACTAACCGTGAACTGTCTCCCTCTCCCATCCGTGTACTTATCAATGGCTTGATTGTAGATCACTCAATAAGCCAGTGTTGGAGAAGAATGGGACTCTGATTGTAAAAACTCATAGACTTCCAAGTGTTGCCTGCCAAGTCAGGGCTTTGCTCACACATTTTGTCCCTGCACATTGAGTATATCCTCTTCGTAGCTTCTAAAGCTGTTTTTAAAACGAAAAATAAATAGAAAAAAGCAAACAAATAAAAATATAACACAAAAACTACCAATAACTGTGTTGTAAACAAAACAATAACGAGTAGTTGACTAGTGGGCACTGAGCTAGATACCATTCATATTCAAATATATTACTAAAGGGAGGACTGGGAGTGGGGATCAGAGAGGGAGAGAGAGAAAAGGGCAACCAGTGCAGAAGAAACACCTTTGTAAATACAACCCATATTTATGTTTATTCATCATCCATTTTGTACTTTAACTATTTGCACATCGCTACAACACTGTATATAGACATAATATTGCATTTGAAATGTCTTTATTCTTTTGGAACTTTTGTGAGTGTAATGTTTACTGTTCATTTTTGATTGTTTATTTCACGTTTGTTTATTATCTATTTCACTTGCTTTGGCAATGTAAACATATGTTTCCCATGCTAACAAAGCCCTTTGAATTTCATTGAATTGAGAGAAAGAGAGAGAGAAAAAGAAAGAGCGAAAGAGAGAGCGAGACACACAGCACACACTCTAACAGCACACAGCACACACTCACACAGCACACACCAGCTTGGTGAGCATGCCCTAGTGGAGCCAGCTAGTTGTGTAAGGTGTGAGTAGTTGAATTGGTCTGTGAGCTATTTTATCTTCATTATAGGCTAGTTAATATTTTATTTAGTTGAGTGTATAGACCGACGGCCTGTAGAGGTCCGGACCAATACACTCTTTGTGTTTGTTTTTGTACATAGTTAATAATTTAATATTTCAAACCTCTTTTGAAACTTTTGGGTGTTTAATGTTAACTGTTAATTTGTGATTGTTTATTTCACTTGCTAAGTCAATGTTAACATATGTTTCCCAGGCCAATACAGACACTTTGAATTGAATTGAGAGAAATGGGGAGGGAGAGAGAGGTTTAGTTCCTATCAGGATGGTAAACTGTAGATAACCTCTACAGTGAGCCTCTTATCCGATGCTCTGATGGGACTTCAACTGCTCTGCATTTCTTACCTGACTACCATATCTCACACACACACACACACACACACACACACACACACACACACACACACACACACACACACACACACACACACACACACACACACACACACACACACACACACACACACACACACACACACACACACACACACACACACACACACACACACACACACACACACACACAACCTTTCCTCAGGCAGCCTGACCTCATCCAGGGATTCAAGTTTAGTTAGAGTGGGGACAGAGGGATGAGAGGAGGAGGGATGGAGTGATGAGAGATAGGAAGTGAACGTCCAAGACGCCCTGACTACAACCTGGAGTGAGTGTGGAGAGTAGAGAGAAAGTCTGTGTGTCTGGGAGCTCATCTATCTGAAAGCTTAGCTATCACCTCTGTGTGACCCGGGAGAGAGAGAGAGAGAGAGAGAGGGGGCGAGAGGGGGAGAGAGAGAGATAGGGGGAGAGAGAGAGAGGGAGAGAGAGAAAGAGCAGGTAGAGGAGGCTACACGATCCTGACTAATGATGCAGTTCTGGGAACCAACTTCTCATCTGCCTGCTGTCTGCACGCATACTGCCCCCAGGACAGCTCTACACACACACACACACACACACACACACACACACACACACACACACACACACACACACACACACACACACACACACACACACACACACACACGCATACGCACACACACACACACACACACACGCATACGCACACACACACACACACACACACACACACACACACACACACACACACACACACACACACACACACACACATGCATACGCACACACATGCATACGTGCACACACACAGATTAACAGACACGCGCTCACGTACGCAAGCATGCACTCTCGCGCGCACACACGCAGGCACGCAAAGGCACACACATGCAACATACAAACAGAAAAAAATGAAACACACCCATGTCATCTCACCACACTACAACCATAAACATCCCAATGTCAAAGGCTTGGCTTCAAGCACACAAAGTCCTTTACATAGAAGCTGTGAGAGTGTAAACACAGCTTTGAAAAGCCTGCATTCAGCAGTGTGGTTAAACATTCATGTTTTACTGGATGGTTTCTAGCGCAGATACTTTTCAAAACACACATTTGCATTGAGTTATCCCCACAGTGAGGCTTTGCATTGAGTTATCCCCACAGTGAGGCTTTGCTAGGGCCTCATTACTATTCCCTCTCAACCAGGCAGCCGCAGGTGCACTACAAGTATGGGAGCCTACCGGGTATTCCCTTCCCCTCCTCACCCGCCCTCCCTCCCTCTCCTTCACCTTTCTCTACCCTGTTTTTTAGCCCTCCCTCTCTAGCCCTCTCCTCCCACCTGTCTCCTCTCCCTCCATCTCTTCCCTCCCGCTCCCTCTCCTCCCATCTCTTCCACCATCTCCATCCCTCCCTCCATCCCTCTCGTCAGTGGTCCTGGCCTTAGGCGTCGTTAGCTTAATTTAATAAAGGGGCTTAAGCTTACGAGAGGCTTTTGAAGGATCTGACTGCTGTTAAATTCATTACAATCTATCAGCCACAGGAGACGAGGCCTCGCTCCACGGCGTGGGCCGCAGCTAGCAGCACGCTAATGAAGAAATAAGAGGGAGACAGAGAGGGGGAGGGAGGGAGGTATGAGAGCCTTGCTCCAATCTCCACCCTTCGCCTCCAACCTGGCACACAGACGAGGATGAAGATGTTAATACCAGTAACACCTACTGTAGTTCTCTCTATATAACAGAGGAATGCTCATAATATGTTTTCCGTGCATTGAATCCTGTAGTTGTATGCCCCCTGCTCCCTCTCTCTTTCTCTGTGTACCTCTCTTTCTCTCCTCCCCCTTGCCCTTGTGTCACACAGTGTACATTGCAGTAGTGTGTGTGTGTGTGTGTGTGTGTGTGTGTGTGTGTGTGTGTGTGTGTGTGTGTGTGTGTGTGTGTGTGTGTGTGTGTGTGTGTGTGTGTGTGTGTGTGTGTGTGTGTGTGTGTGTGTGTGTGTGTGTGTGTGTGTGTGTGTGTGTGTGTGTGGACGGTGGGATTGCATGTGTGCCGTCCCCCTCCCTCCGTGGCTGAATAGAATGCCTCCTTCACCTCCTTTCTGAACTCCCCTTCTCCTCTGAAAGGCACACGGCTCTCACCCCTCCCCTCCTTCTCTCCCTTTGTTTAGAGGACAAGTAGCAGGCCTTTCAGAGCCTGCTATGGGGAGACACACTCAGAGTGGGGGAGAAGCATAGAGTGGGGCCCTCCCATGACTGCCTGGGGCCCCCTCTTCCCCTCTATGCTGTCAGCCCATCATTTCCCCTCCTCTCTACCCATCTATGCCTACCCAAACCCCCTCAAATGTCTCTGTACCTCTGTGAAAGCATAAGAATGGTTGCACCCCCCCCGCCCCTGGAAATAAAGGCATTTAACCTGTTAGTGTGTAGGAGGCGCTATTTTCACTTTGGGAAAAAATCGTGCCCAAATGAAACGGCCTTGTTCTCTGTTCTAGATCGTACAATATGCATATTATTATTACTATTGGATAGAAAACACTCTCAAGTTTCTAAAACTGTTTGAATTATATCTGTGAGTAAAACAGAACTCATTTTGCAGCAAACTTCCAGACAGGAAGTGAAAAATCTGAAATCGAGGCTCTGTTCCAGGGCCTGCCTATTCAACTGGCTTATATCTATCGATATACATGCACTTCATACGCCTTCCACTAGATGTCAACAGGCAGTGGGAGGTGAAATGGGGTGTCTAGCTTGATCTGAGGTCGAACAAGAGCTTTTGGAGTGACAGGTCTGGAAATTTCATTGTCTTCGAAGGCGCGAGAAGGAACCCCAGATTGCCTTCTGAAAAGTGTTCGGTATACAAGGCTAATATCTCCGGCTCTGATTTTATTTGATACATGTGATAATATCATCGTAAAGTATGTTTTTTAAACTGAGTTTTATCAGATTATTCAACGTTTATCGGGACTTTTGGAGTTTTCCGTTGTTTGCGTCGAGAGAAGATGGACATGTTCGCGCCACTTGGCTAGCTAAGGTTGCTAATTCGACAGGAGCAAAGGACATTCTAAAACCAAACAACGATTTATTCTAGACCAAGGACTCCTTGTACAAGATTCTGATGGAAGCTCAGCAAAAGTAAGAACAATTTATGATATTTCGTATTTTTGTGTGAAATGTTTAGTCCTATTCTCCGCCCTTTTAGCGGGCGCTGTCTCGCAATCCCGCAAGCTGTATGTCGTACTAAAGTTATTTTAAAAAATCTAACACAGCGGTTGCATCAAGAACCAGTGTATCTTTCATTTGCCATACAACAAGTATTTTTATGTAAAGTTTATGATGAGTTATTTGGTCAGATTAGGTGAGTGTCAGAAATATATCCGGACATTCTGGGAAAAAGTTGCTACATTTTCACAATGTATAACCACGGTTTGCAGCTCTAAATATGCCCATTTTCGAACAAAACATAAATGTTTTGTGTAACATGATGTTATAAGACTGTCATCTGATGAAGTTGTCCAAAGGTTAGTGATTTATTTTATATTTATTGCTGGTTTTTGCTAAAGCTATCTTTGCGGCGAATAAATGCGGTTGTGTGTTTGGCTATTGTGGTAAGCTAATATATTTCTATATTGTGTTTTCGCTGTAAAACACTTAAAAAATCGGAAATATTGGCTGGATTCACAAGATGTTTATCTTTCATTTGCTGTACACCATGTATTTTTCATAAATGTTTTATGATGAGTATTTATTTATTTCACGTTGCTCTCTGTAATTATTCTGGCTGCTTCGGTGCTATTTGTGATTGTAGCTGCAATGTAAAACTATGATTTATACCTCAAATATGCACATTCTTCGAACAAAACATAAATGTATTGTGTAACATGTTATAATACTGTCATCTGATGAAGTTGTTTCTTGGTTAGTGACTAATTATATCTATATTTTGAGAAACTTAAACAACAACAACAACAACAACAACAACAACGGTTTATTGGAAAGCTGCTAATTCAGCCCAAAAATAAGCACACAGATGTCTCCCTTCTCTCTCTGTTTGACCCTTGGGTCACCTAGCCAGACCAAAGAGACAGAGACAGCCACAAATAACCAATCACCAGGCAGAGATTTCTGTCTGAGCCAATAAGAGTTGTTGGGAGGCGGCTGATTGAGTCTTTATGAGCAGTGTGTGAGAGGGTAGAGTTTGAGGAGATTAGGTAAGGTCTGTTCACTAATCCCTGTCATATTTACTGTACATGTCTCTAACTATCAACCACGCACACACACACACACACACACACACACACACACACACACACACACACACACACACACACACACACACACACACACACACACACACACACACACACACACACACACACACACACACACACACACACACACACACACACACACAGCCATATGGTACTGGTACAGTCTGCTAGGTAGTGATAGAGAGAAGAAAGAGAGAGCGTGTGTGTGGGGGGGAGGTTGAGGGTATAAGAGTAAAGGAGGGAGATACAAGTCTATTTGTTAGTGAGTGTA
>NC_092090.1:40297941-40330441 GCF_045679555.1 Salvelinus alpinus
TATCTGTTTGTGTGTATGTATCTGTATCTGTGTGTATCTGTGTGTGTGTATCTGTGTGTGTGTGTGTGTATCTGTGTGTGTATGTGTGTGTGTATCTGTGTGTGTGTGTATCTGTGTGTGTGTATCTGTGTGTAGGTATCTGTGTGTGTGTATCTGTGTGTCTCTGTGTGTGTGTGTGTGTGTATCTGTGTGTGTATCTGTGTGTGTGTGTATGAAAAATACACTATACGTGTATAGCATGCATGTCAGTGTTCTCTCTCTCTCCCTCTCTCCCCCTTTCTCTCCCTCTTCTCCCTCCCACTCTCACCCCCCCCTCTCTCTCAGTGTGTGTGTCAGGGGAGTGTGGTGAGGCCTATTAACAGGTGTAGGAGGCGAGGCTGTGCCTGATCCACTGACCTGCCCATTAGCCCGCTCCAGTCCTCTAAGCCCTCACATCGATCACACAGCCACACATCATTGATCTGGCAAACCAAGCACACTACTTACGTACAGCTACTCTCCCTCCCTCTCTCACTGCTAGTAGGGTGTGTTTTCTGGTAATAACAGCCCTCGCCTGATCAACCCGAGCACACATATGCAAAACCCACGCTCAGCACACACACGCGCACAAAGAAGCAAACAACACCCACACACCATCACAGGGCCGTAGCAGGACAAACACACACCTTCACAGGGCCGTAGCATGACAAACACAGACCTTCACAGGGCCGTAACAGGACAAACACACACCATCACAGGGCCGTAGCAGGACAAACACACACCGTCACAGGGCCGTAGCAGGACAAACACACACCGTCACAGGGCCGTAGCATGACAAACACACACCATCACAGGGCCGTAGCATGACAAACACACACCATCACAGGGCCGTAGCATGACAAACACACACCATCACAGGGCCGTAGCAGGACAAACACACACCATCACAGGGCCGTAGCAGGACAAACACACACCATCACAGGGCCGTAGCAGGACAAACACACACCATCACAGGGCCGTAGCATGACAAACACACACCATCACAGGGCCGTAGCAGGACAAACACACACCTTGATATCACTCCCCTAATTTTTCAAATCCATTCCACCTCTCCACCTTTCCGGTGCGACACAATTAAGAATGTACACTACCTTATTAGCCACGGTGGCAGCGGCTAATCATTAGCTGTCAGCACCAATACTCAGAGAGAACAGCTACTCTTCAGCAGACAAAACCCTTGTTCACTCACTCACACCACACACACGCACGCGCACACACACCACACACACACACACACACACACACACACACACACACACACACACACACACACACACACACACACACACACACACACACACACACACGCACACACACACACACACGCCACTCCTCTCCTATGTTATTCTGCCCTCCCCTCCCCTCCTCTTCTCTCCGCTCGGTCTGTTTTGATGGGAACAGTTAGCAGTGTGCCAGGCCTTTATAGACAATATTTCAGCAGCTAATTAGCCCCAAATGTTCTCACCTCGCTCCGATAGCAGAGATGGAGCGCCAGGCGAAGCTAACGTCTCCTCCCATCATTACACAGGCAGACAGGACACTATGCCTACTTTACTGTCTGACTGATGGAGGGAGGAGATAGGTGAGGGGGGATGTAGGGATTAAGGGAGGTGGGGGGTAGAGAAACTGGGGGGAATAAGGAAGAGGGCAGACACAAAGAGAAAGAAGGGGAGGAGAGAGAGGTAGGGAAAAAGAGATAGAGGATGGAGACTAAAGATAGAGAGAGGATGGAGGCTAAAGATAGAGAGGATGGAGGCTAAAGATAGAGAGGATGGAGGCTAAAGATAGAGAGGATGGAGGCTAAAGATAGAGAGGATGGAGGTTAAAGATAAAGAGGATGGAGGCTAAAGATAGAGAGGATTGAGGCTAAAGATAGAGAGGATGGAGGTTAAAGATAGAGAGGATGGAGGCTAAAGATAGAGAGAGGATGGAGGCTAAAGATAGAGAGGATGGAGGCTAAAGATAGAGAGGATGGAGGCTAAAGATAAAGAGGATGGAGGTTAAAGATAAAGAGGATGGAGGCTAAAGATAGAGAGAGGATGGAGGCTAAAGATAGAGAGGATGGAGGTTAAAGATAGAGAGAGGATGGAGGCTAAAGATAGAGAGGATTGAGGCTAAAGATAGAGAGGATGGAGGCTAAAGATAGAGAGGATGGAGGCTAAAGATAGAGAGAGGATGGAGGCTAAAGATAGAGAGGATTGAGGCTAAAGATAGAGAGAGGATGGAGGCTAAAGATAGAGAGGATGGAGGTTAAAGATAAAGAGAGGATGGAGGCTAAAGATAGAGAGGATTGAGGCTAAAGATAGAGAGAGGATGGAGGCTAAAGATAGAGAGGATGGAGGCTAAAGATAGAGAGGATGGAGGCTAAAGATAGAGAGGATGGAGGTTAAAGATAAAGAGAGGATGGAGGCTAAAGATAGAGAGGATTGAGGCTAAAGATAGAGAGGATGGAGGCTAAAGATAGAGAGGATGGAGGCTAAAGATAGAGAGGATGGAGGTTAAAGATAAAGAGGATGGAGGCTAAAGATAGAGAGGATGGAGGCTAAAGATAGAGAGGATGGAGGCTAAAGATAGAGAGGATGGAGGCTAAAGATAGAGAGGATGGAGGTTAAAGATAAAGAGGATGGAGGCTAAAGAGAGAGAGGATGGAGGCTAAAGATAGAGAGGATGGAGGCTAAAGAGAGAGAGGATGGAGGCTAAAGATAGAGAGGATGGAGGCTAAAGATAGAGAGGATGGAGGCTAAAGATAGAGAGGATGGAGGCTAAAGATAGAGATGATGGAGGCTAAAGATAGAGAGGATGGAGGTTAAAGATAGAGAGGATGGAGGCTAAAGAGAGAGATGATGGAGGCTAAAGATAGAGAGGATGGAGGCTAAAGATAGAGAGGATGGAGGTTAAAGATAGAGAGGATGGAGGCTAAAGAGAGAGAGGATGGAGGCTAAAGATAGAGAGGATGGAGGCTAAAGATAGAGAATGGAGGCTAAAGATAGAGAGGATGGAGACTAAAGATAGAGATGATGGAGGCTAAAGATAGAGAATGGAGGCTAAAGATAGAGAATGGAGGCTAAAGATAGAGAGAGAGAATGGAGGCTAAAGATAGAGAATGAGGCTAAAGATAGAGAGAGAGGATGGAGTCTAAAGATAGAGAGAGAGGATGGGGGCTAAAGATAGAGAATGGAGGCTAAAGATAGAGATAGAGGATGGAGGCTAAAGATAGAGATAGAGGATGGAGGCTAAAGATAGAGATAGAGGATGGAGGCTAAAGATAGAGATAGAGGATGGAGGCTAAAGATAGAGATAGAGGATGGAGGCTAAATATAGAGAGAGGATGGAGGCTCTCTAATGGTGTGCTTTCTGCAGTCACTGCTGTCAAATAAAGAGCGGGGGATAAAGAGGAGATGAAGAGATGAAGAGATGGAATGATGAACAGAGGAATCTAATGAACAGCTTTGTTTGAGGGACAGTTACTGTATAATGAACAATACATGAGACCAACCTGTTCTGTTCTTTACTACAATACCCATAATTCTGCTATTCAGCTCTCAACAGTAGGCTACAGGTAAACACACACACACACACACACGCATAGACACCTACACACAAATGTACACGAATGTCGCACACTCAAATAAACATACAAAGAGAATGACTAGGAAATATGCTAAGTATTAATACCTAATCACCAGCATTAAGCTGTAGATGCACCATTTCTGGACCCACAACAACACAACAAAAACAAGACAATAACACCAACCCAGCTGTCTCTGTTTGAAACAAAACAAAGCTTAGTAAACCAATCATTCTGATACTCTTCTATAACAGAGCCATACAACGCAGCCTTATGGCACCAGTGAGAAGCTTATATGCTTGAGCAGGTATACAGTTAGATAGCCATCTCCCTCAGTCTGTTTCAGAATCGTCATATCACTGCTCCAGTGTGGAAAGAAAGAAGGAATAGAGAGATGGAGAGAGAACTAGAGGGAGGAAAGAGTAGACATACTGTATCTGTGTCATTTACTCCTGTGATCTTTACTCCAAATTAAAACAACAGCATCTACAAAAATCTTCTCTTTTCATTATTCTTCTACCTCCCCCTCTTCTCACCCCCCCCCCCCCCCAAACACCCTCTCCAACAGATGGTGTATGGAAGAGGAGAGGAGAGGCAGGCTAAAGCCAAAGCAATTATTTATCTAATTATGACTTACCACTCCACAGAATCATCTACCCCGCAATCGTTAGGTATTCAAATAAGGGTGATTAGGGGGGTTATGCAAATGTGAACCAAATCATTATGGTTGTCATTATATAGGGGATCATCCCAGACACAGGGTCAGTTACCGGGACACCTAATTACAGACACACCCTAGCTAATGTTTAGTCAAATATACAGCACACTGACTTTCTCCCTGTTTTTACTCTATTTGTGTTGTGTGAAAGATGAATCAAAATAGGAGATCCATATAAGCAGGAGAGAGGGAGAGAGAGAGAGGGAGGAAGGGATAGGGAGAGAGAGAGTCAGTGGGAGAGAGAGAGAGGGAGGAAGGGATAGGGAGAGAGAGGGTCAGTGGGAGAGAGACAGGGGGAGGAAGGGATAGGGAGAGAGAGGGTCAGTGGGAGAGAGAGAGAGGGAGGAAGGGATAGGGAGAGAGAGGGTCAGTGGGAGAGAGAGAGAGGGAGGAAGGGATAGAGAGAGAGAGGGTCATGGGAGAGAGAGAGAGGGAGGAAGGGATAGGGAGAGAGAGGGTCAGTGGGAGAGAGAGAGAGGGAGGAAGGGATAGGGAGAGAGAGGATCAGTGGGAGAGAGAGAGAGGGAGGAATGGATAGGGAGAGAGAGGGTCAGTGGGAGAGAGAGAGAGGGAGGAAGGGATAGGGAGAGAGAGGGTCAGTGGGAGAGAGAGAGAGAGAGGGAAGAATGGATAGGGAGAGTGAGGGTCAGTGGGAGAGAGAGAGAGGGAGGAAGGGATAGAGAGAGAGAGGGTCAGTGGGAGAGCGAGGTAGAGATGGTACAAAGCCTGTGTGAGTTCAAGCCCATGCTAATAGGGTAACTGCATCGATTTCCATTTAGCTTCGGCCTCTGATGTTATTTACAGCATTTAGCAACAAGGCCCCTCTCTCTCTCTCTCTCTCTCTCTCCTTTTAACCAGCCCTGACATGCTGTCAACCCTGCCTCCCCCTCCCCCCTTCACACAACAACTGCCAAAACAACCAAATAGATGAGGTCTTTAACACAGGCCAAACTCTCCCTGCCTCCCCCTTTCCCTCTCTCTGTTAAGGGCCCTACACACTTCACACAAACTATGCAAACGCAGCGATGGACCGCTGTTTTCACACTTAGTTCTATGCACTTTAGTGTGGCTCAAACTTATGAAAGCGTTATACCATGCTCTGTTGCTCTGCGCTCAGTGTGACGAACGGTCATCAAAATTGTTCCAATGTTTTAAGAACTATTGTAATAAATGCAACAGATGGACAATAGATAAAGATACTCCAAACTGTTTGACTTTTTAAAATCTATCAGGCATTGATTGAATTATAGCACATTTTACTGGCATGGACAAATAATGAATGGCATTCAGGGATGAATAATGAATGGCATTCAGGGACGAATAATGAATGGAGTTCAGGGATGAATAATGAATGGCATTCAAGGATGAATAATGAATGGCATTCAGGGACAAATAATGAATGGCATTCAGGGATGAATAATGAATGGCATTCAGGGATGAATAATGAATGGAGTTCAGGGATGAATAATGAATGGAGTTCAGGGATGAATAATGAATTGAGTTCAGGGATGAATAATGAATGGCATTCAGGGATGAATAATGAATGGCATTCAGGTACAAATAATGAATGGCATTCAGGGATGAATAATGAATGGCATTCAGGGATGAATAATGAATGGAGTTCAGGGATGAATAATGAATGGCATTCAGGGATGAATAATCAAATCAAAATCAAATCAAATTTTATTAGTCACATACACATGGTTAGCAGATGTTAATGCGAGTGTAGCGAAATGCTTGTGCTTCTAGTTCCGACAATGCAGTAATAACCAACAAGTAATCTAACCTAACAATTCCACAACTACTACCTTATACACACACAAGTGTAAAGGGATAAAGAATATGTACATAAAGATATATGAATGAGTGGTGGTACAGAACGGCATAGGCAAGATGCAGTAGATGGTATAGAGTACGGTATATACATATGAGATGAGTACTGTAGGGTATGTAAACATAAAGTGGCATAGTTTAAAGTGGCTAGTGGTACATGTATTACATAAAGATGGCAAGATGCAGTAGATGATATAGAGTACAGTATATACATATGAGATGGGTAATGTAGGGTATGTAAACATTATATTAAGTGGCATTGTTTAAAGTGGCTAGTGGTACATTTTTACATAATTTCCATCAATTCCCATTTTTAAAGTGGCTGGAGTTGAGTCAGTATGTTGGCAGCGGCCGCTAAATGTTAGTGGTGGCTGTTTAACAGTCTGATGGCCTTGAGATAGAAGCTGTTTTTCAGTCTCTCGGTCCCTGCTTTGATGCACCTGTACTGACCTCGCCTTCTGGATGATAGCGGGGTGAACAGGCAGTGGCTTGGGTGGTTGTTGTCCTTGATGATCTTTATGGCCTTCCTGTGACATCGGGTGGTGTAGGTGTCCTGGAGGGCAGGTAGTTTGCCCCCGGTGATGCGTTCTGCAGACCTCACTACCCTCTGGAGAGCCTTACGGTTGTGGGCGGAGCAGTTGCCGTACCAGGCGGTGATACAGCCCGACAGGATGCTCTCGATTGTGCATCTGTAGAAGTTTGTGAGTGCTTTTGGTGACAAGCCGAATTTCTTCAGCCTCCTGAGGTTGAAGAGGCGCTGCTGCGCCTTCTTCACAACGCTGTCTGTGTGGGTGGACCAATTCAGTTTGTCCGTGATGTGTACACCGAGGAACTTAAAACTTTCCACCTTCTCCACTACTGACCCGTCGATGTGGATAGGGGGGTGCTCCCTCTGCTGTTTCCTGAAGTCCACAATCATCTCCTTTGTTTTGTTGACGTTGAGTGTGAGGTTATTTTCCTGACACCACACTCCGAGGGCCCTCACCTCCTCCCTGTAGGCCGTCTCGTCGTTGTTGGTAATCAAGCCTACCACTGTAGTGTCATCCGCAAACTTGATGATTGAGTTGGAGGCGTGCATGGCCACGCAGTCGTGGGTGAACAGGGAGTACAGGAGAGGGCTCAGAACGCACCCTTGTGGGGCCCCAGTGTTGAGGATCAGCGGGGTGGAGATGTTGTTACCTACCCTCACCACCTGGGGGCGGCCCGTCAGGAAGTCCAGGACCCAGTTGCACAGGGCGGGGTCGAGACCCAGGGTCTCGAGCTTGATGACGAGTTTGGAGGGTACTATGGTGTTAAATGCTGAGCTGTAATCGATGAACAGCATTCTCACATGGGTATTCCTCTTGTCCAGATGGGTTAGGGCAGTGTGCAGTGTGGTTGCGATTGCGTCGTCTGTGGACCTATTGGGTCGGTAAGCAAATTGGAGTGGGTCTAGGGTGTCCGGTAGGGTGGAGGTGATATGGTCCTTGACTAGTCTCTCAAAGCACTTCATGATGACGGAAGTGAGTGCTACGGGGCGGTAGTCGTTTAGCTCAGTTACCTTAGCTTTCTTGGGAACAGGAACAATGGTGGCCCTCTTGAAGCATGTGGGAACAGCAGACTGGGATAAGGATTGATTGAATATGTCCGTAAACACACCAGCCAGCTGGTCTGCGCATGCTCTGAGGACGCGGCTGGGAATGCCGTCTGGGCCTGCAGCCTTGCGAGGGTTAACACGTTTAAATGTTTTACTCACCTCGGCTGCAGTGAAGGAGAGCCCGCAGGTTTTGGTAGGGGGCCGTGTCAGTGGCACTGTATTGTCCTCAAAGCGGGCAAAAAAGTTGTTGAGCCTGTCTGGGAGCAAGACATCCTGGTCCGCGACGGGGCTGGTTTTCTTTTTGTAATTCGTGATTGACTGTAGACCCTGCCACATACCTCTTGTGTCTGATCTGTTGAATTGCGACTCGATTTTGTCTCTGTACTGGGACTTAGCCTGTTTGATTGCCTTGCGGAGAGAATAGCTACACTGTTTGTATTCGGTCATGCTTCCGGTCACCTTGCCCTGGTTAAAAGCAGTGGTTCGCGCTTTCAGTTTCACGCGGATGCTGCCGTCAATCCACGGTTTCTGGTTTGGGAATGTTTTAATCGTTGCTGTGGGTACGACATCGTCAATGCACTTCCTAATGAACTCGCTCACCGAATCAGCATATTCGTCAATATTGTTGTTGGACGCAATGCGGAACATATTCCAATCCGCGTGATCGAAGCAGTCTTGAAGCGTGGATTCAGATTGGTCGGACCAGCGTTGAACAGACCTGAGCGCGGGAGCTTGTTGTTTTAGTTTCTGTTTGTAGGCTGGAATCAACAAAATGGAGTCGTGGTCAGCTTTTCCGAAAGGGGGGCGGGGGAGGGCCTTATATGCGTCGCGGAAATTAGTATAACAATGATCTAGGGTTTTTCCAGCCCTGGTAGCACAATCGATATGCTGATAGAATTTAGGGAGTTTTGTTTTTAGATTAGCCTTGTTAAAATCCCCAGCTACGATGAATGCAGCCTCAGGGTGTGTGGTTTCCAGTTTACAAAGAGTCAGATAAAGTTCGTTCAGGGCCATCGATGTGTCTGCTTGGGGGGGAATATATACGGCTGTGATTATGATCGAAGAGAATTCCTTTGGTAGATAATGCGGTCGACATTTGATTGTGAGGAGTTCTAGATCAGGTGAACAGAATGACTTGAGTTCCTGTGTGTTGTTATGATGATCACACCACGTCTCGTTAATCATAAGGCATACCCCCCCGCCCCTCTTCTTACCAGAAAGATGTTTGTTTCTGTCGGCGCGATGCATGAAGAAACCAGCTGGCTGCACCGACTCCGTTAGCGTCTCTTGAGTTAGCCATGTTTCCGTGAAGCAGAGCACGTTGCAATCCCTGATGTCTCTCTGGAATGCTACCCGTGCTCGGATTTCATCAACCTTATTGTCAAGAGACTGGACATTGGCGAGTAGTATGCTAGGGAGTGGAGCGCGATGTGCCCGTCTCCGAAGCCTGACCAGGAGACCGCCTCGTTTGCCCCTTTTACGGCGTCGCACAGGGTCGCCGGCTGGGATCAGATCCATTGTATTGGGTGGAAGGCAAAACACTGGATCCGTTTCGGGAAAGTCATATTCCTGGTAGGAACGATGATGAGTTGACGTTAATCGTATATTCAGTAGTTCCTCCCGACTGTATGTAATGAAACCTAAGATTACCTGGGGTACCGATGTAAGAAATAACACATAAAAAAACAAAATACTGCATATTTTCCAAGGAACGCGAAGCGAGGCGGCCATCTCGGTTCGGCGCCGGAAGTGGGAATAATGAATGGCATTCAGGGATAAATAATGAATGGCATTCAGGGATGAATAATGAATGGAGTTCAGGGATGAATATTGAATGCCATTCTGGGATGAATAATGAATAGCATTCAGGGATTTTGGTGGGAATTCAGTTATTAAATTTATCAAATCTCACCGTTTTTTTGTTGTTGACTGCACTCTTATACACATGTTCTAATGGTATCAGGTATTTCTTTTATATTGTGTGTTAAAATAAAGACAATTCTAAGTGTCTAATTCTCATAAATGGCAGTCTCTATGGGGGTGCCACAGGGTTCAATTCTCAGGCCGACTCTTTTCTCTGTATATATCAAGGATGTCGCTCTTGCTGCCGGTGAATATCTGATCCACCTCTATGCAGACTACACCATTCTGTAAACTTCTGGCCCTTCTTCGACACTGTGTTAACAAACCTCCAGACGAGCTTCAATGCCATACAACACTCCTTCCGTGGCCTCCAACTGCTCTTAAATGCAAGAACTAAATGCATGCACTTCAACCGATCGCTGCCCGCACCCGCCCGCCCATCTAGCATCACTACTCTGGACGGTTCTGACTTAGAATATGTGGACAACTACAAATACCTAGGTGTCTGGTTAGACTTTAAACTCTCCTTCCAGACTCACATTAAGCATCTACAACACAAAATTAAATCTAGAATCGGCTTCCTATTTCGCAACAAAGCCTCCTTCACTTATGCTGCTAAACATACCCTCGTAAAACTGACTATCCTACCGATTCTTTACTTTGGCGATGTAATTTACAAAATAGCCTCCAACACTCTACTCAGCAAACTGGATGCAGTCTATCACAGTGCCATCAGTTTTGTCACCAAAGCCCCATATACTACCCACCACTGCGACCTGTATGCTATCGTTGGCTGGCTCTCGCTTCATATTCGATGCCAAACCCACTGACTCCAGGTCATCTATAAGTCTTTGTTAGGTAAAGCCTCGCCTTATCTCAGTTCACTGGTCACCATAGCAACACCCACCTGTAGCACGCGCACCAGCAGGTATATTTCACTGGTCATCCCCAAAGCCAACTCCTCCTTTGGCCACCTTTCCTTCCAGTTCTCTGTTGCCAATGACTGGAAGAAAATGCAAAAATCCCTGAAGCTGGAGACTTATATCTCCCTCACTAACTTTAAGCATCAGCTGTCTTAGAAGCTTACCGATCACTGTACCTGTACACAGCCAATCTGTAAGTAGCACACCCAACTACCTCATCCCCATATTGTTATTTATATTTTTGCTACTTTGCACCCCAGTATCTCTACTTGCACATCATCATCTGCACATCTATCACTCCAGTGTTAATGCTAAATTGTCATTATTTCGCCACTATGGCCTATTTATTGCCTTACCTTCCTAATCTTACTACATTTGCACACACTGTATATATATATTTTTCTTTTGAGTTATTGACTGTACGTTTGTTTATGTGTAACTCTGTGTTGTTTGTGTCGCACTGCTTTGCTTTATCTTGGCCAGGTCGCAGTTGTAAATGAGAACTTGTTCTCAACTGGCCTACCTGGTTAAATAAAGGTGAAAGAATACACTGGGTGTCTTTGCTCATATGAAAACATAAAGATTAACATAAAGGGCTGCAACAACAAACACTTCCTCTGTCTAGGACTCCAGGTCTACCTGCAGTCACCTGCTCTGCCTAGGACTCTAGGTCTACCTGCACTCACCTTCTCTGCCTAGGACTCTAGGTCTACCTGCACTCACCTGCTCTGTCTAGGACTCTAGGTCTACCTGCAGTCACCTGCTCTGTCTAGGACTCCAGGTCTATCTGCACCCACCTGCTCTGTCTAGGACTCCAGGTCTACCTGCACCCACCTGCTCTGTCTAGGACTCTAGGTCTACCTGCACCCACCTGCTCTGTCTAGGACTCTAGGTCTACCTGCACCCACCTGCTCTGTCTAGGACTCTAGGTCTACCTGCAGTCACCTGCTCTGTATAAGACTCCAGATCTACCTGCACCCACCTGCTCTGTCTAGGACTCCAGGTCTACCTGCAGTCACCTGCTCTGTCTAGGACTCTAGGTCTACCTAAACCCACCTGCTCTGTCTAGGACTCTAGGTCTACCTGCACTCACCTGCTCTGTCTAGGACTCCAGGTCTACCTGCACCCACCTGCTCTGTCTAGGACTCTAGGTCTACCTGCACCCACCTGCTCTGTCTAGGACTCTAGGTCTACCTGCACCCACCTAGTCTGTCTAGGACTATAGGTCTACCTATACCCACCTGCTCTGTCTAGAACTCTAGGTCTACCTGCACCCACCTGCCCTGTCTAGGACTCTAGGTCTACCTGCATTCACCTGCTCTGTCTAGGACTCTAGGTCTACCTGCACCCACCTGCTCTGTCTAGAACTCTAGGTCTACCTGCACCCACCTGCTCTGTCTAGGACTCTAGGTCTACCCGCACTCACCTGCTCTGTCTAGGACTCTAGGTCTACCTGCACCCACCTGCTCTGTCTAGAACTCTAGGTCTACCTGCACCCACCTACTCTGTCTAGGACTCTATGTCTACCTGCACCCACCTGCTCTGTCTAGGACTCCAGGTCTACCTGCACCCACCTGCTCTGTCTAGGACTCTAGGTCTACCTGCACTCACCTGCTCTGTCTAGGACTCCAGGTCTACCTGCACTCACCTGCCCTGTCTAGGACTCTAGGTCTACCTGCACCCACCTGCTCTGTCTAGGACTCTAGGTCTACCTGCACTCACCTGCTCTGTCTAAGACTCTAGGTCTACCTGCACCCACCTGCTCTGTCTAGGACTCCAGGTCTACCTGCACCCACCTGCTCTGTCTAGGACTCCAGGTCTACCTGCACCCACCTGCTCTGTCTAGGACTCTAGGTCTACCTGCACTCACCTGCTCTGTCTAGGACTCCAGGTCTACCTGCACTCACCTGCCCTGTCTAGGACTCTAGGTCTACCTGCACCCACCTGCTCTGTCTAGGACTCTAGGTCTACCTGCACCCACCTGCTCTGTCTAGAACTCTAGGTCTACCTGCACCCACCTGCTCTGTCTAGGACTCTAGGTCTACCTGCACTCACCTGCTCTGTCTAAGACTCTAGGTCTACCTGCACCCACCTGCTCTGTCTAGGACTCCAGGTCTACTGCACCCACCTGCTCTGTCTAGGACTCTAGGTCTACCTGCAGTCACCTGCTCTGTCTAGGACTCTAGGTCTACCTAAACCCACCTGCTCTGTCTAGGACTCTAGGTCTACCTGCACTCACCTGCTCTGTCTAGGACTCCAGGTCTACCTGCACCCACCTGCTCTGTCTAGGACTCTAGGTCTACCTGCACCCACCTGCTCTGTCTAGGACTCTAGGTCTACCTGCACCCACCTAGTCTGTCTAGGACTATAGGTCTACCTATACCCACCTGCTCTGTCTAGAACTCTAGGTCTACCTGCACCCACCTGCCCTGTCTAGGACTCTAGGTCTACCTGCATTCACCTGCTCTGTCTAGGACTCTAGGTCTACCTGCACCCACCTGCTCTGTCTAGAACTCTAGGTCTACCTGCACCCACCTGCTCTGTCTAGGACTCTAGGTCTACCCGCACTCACCTGCTCTGTCTAGGACTCTAGGTCTACCTGCACCCACCTGCTCTGTCTAGAACTCTAGGTCTACCTGCACCCACCTGCTCTGTCTAGGACTCTATGTCTACCTGCACCCACCTGCTCTGTCTAGGACTCCAGGTCTACCTGCACCCACCTGCTCTGTCTAGGACTCTAGGTCTACCTGCACTCACCTGCTCTGTCTAGGACTCCAGGTCTACCTGCACTCACCTGCCCTGTCTAGGACTCTAGGTCTACCTGCACCCACCTGCTCTGTCTAGGACTCTAGGTCTACCTGCACTCACCTGCTCTGTCTAAGACTCTAGGTCTACCTGCACCCACCTGCTCTGTCTAGGACTCCAGGTCTACCTGCACCCACCTGCTCTGTCTAGGACTCCAGGTCTACCTGCACCCACCTGCTCTGTCTAGGACTCTAGGTCTACCTGCACTCACCTGCTCTGTCTAGGACTCCAGGTCTACCTGCACTCACCTGCCCTGTCTAGGACTCTAGGTCTACCTGCACCCACCTGCTCTGTCTAGGACTCTAGGTCTACCTGCACCCACCTGCTCTGTCTAGAACTCTAGGTCTACCTGCACCCACCTGCTCTGTCTAGGACTCTAGGTCTACCTGCACTCACCTGCTCTGTCTAAGACTCTAGGTCTACCTGCACCCACCTGCTCTGTCTAGGACTCCAGGTCTACTGCACCCACCTGCTCTGTCTAGGACTCTAGGTCTACCTGCACTCACCTGCTCTGTCTAGGACTCTAGGTCTACCTGCACTCACCTGCTCTGTCTAGGACTCTAGGTCTACCTGTACCCACCTGCTCTGTCTATAACTCTAGGTCTACCTGCACCCACCTGCTCTGTCTAGGACTCTAGGTCTACCTGCACTCACCTGCTCTGTCTAGGACTCTAGGTCTACCTGCACTCACCTGCTCTGTCTAGGACTCTAGGTCTACCTGTACCCACCTGCTCTGTCTAGAACTCTAGGTCTACCTGTACCCACCTGCTCTGTCTATAACTCTAGGTCTACCTGCACTCACCTGCTCTGTATAGGACTCTAGGTCTACCTGCAGTCACCTGCTCTGTCTAGGACTCTAGGTCTACCTGCACCCACCTGCTCTATCTATAACTCTAGGTCTACCTGCACCCACCTGCTCTGTCTATAACTCTAGATCTACCTGCACCCACCTGCTCTGTCTAGGACTCTAGGTTTACCTGCACCCACCTGCTCTGTCTAGGACTCCAGGTCTACCCGCACTCACCTGCCCTGTCTAGGACTCTAGGTCTACCTGCACCCACCTGCTCTGTCTAGGACTCTAGGTCTACCTGCACCGACCTGCTCTGTCTAGAACTCTAGGTCTACCTGCACCCACCTGCTCTGTCTAGGACTCTAGGTCTACCTGCACTCACCTGCTCTGTCTAGGACTCCAGGTCTACCTGCAGTCACCTGCTCTGTCTAGGACTCTAGGTCTACCTGCACCCACCTGCTCTGTCTAGGACTCTAGGTCTACCTGCACCCACCTGCTCTGTCTAGGACTCTAGGTCTACCTGCACCCACCTGCTCTGTCTAGGACTCTAGGTCTACCAGCACCCACCTGCTCTGTCTAGGACTCTATGTCTACCTGCACCCACCTGCTCTGTCTAGGACTCCAGGTCTACCTGCACCCACCTGCTCTGTCTAGGACTCTAGGTCTACCTGCACTCACCTGCTCTGTCTAGGACTCTAGGTCTACCTGCACTCACCTGCTCTGTCTAGGACTCTAGGTCTACCTGTACCCACCTGCTCTGTCTATAACTCTAGGTCTACCTGCACCCACCTGCTCTGTCTATAACTCTAGGTCTACCTGCAGTCACCTGCTCTGTCTAGGACTCTAGGTCTACCTGCAGTCACCTGCTCTGTCTAGGACTCTAGGTCTACCTGCACCCACCTGCTCTATCTATAACTCTAGGTCTACCTGCACCCACCTGCTCTGTCTATAACTCTAGGTCTACCTGCACCCACCTGCTCTGTCTATAACTCTAGGTCTACCTGCAGTCACCTGCTCTGTCTAGGACTCCAGGTCTACCTGCAGTCACCTGCCCTGTCTAGGACTCTAGGTCTACCTGCACTCACCTGCTCTGTCTAGGACTCTAGGTCTACCTGCACTCACCTGCTCTGTCTAGGACTCTAGGTCTACCTGCATTCACCTGCTCTGTCTAGGACTCTAGGTCTACCTGCACTCACCTGCTCTGTCTAGAACTCTAGGTCTACCTGCACCCACCTGCTCTGTCTAGAACTCTAGGTCTACCTGCACTCACCTGCTCTGTCTAGGACTCTAGGTCTACCTGCACTCACCTGCTCTGTCTAGGACTCTAGGTCTACCTGCAGTCACCTGCTCTGTCTAGGACTCTAGGTCTACCTGCACATACCTGCTCTGTCTAGGACTCTAGGTCTACCTGCACTCACCTGCTCTGTCTAGGACTCTAGGTCTACCTGCACTCACCTGCTCTGTCTAGGACTCTAGGTCTACCTGCACCTACCTGCTCTGCCTAGGACTCTAGGTCTACCTGCAGTCACCTGCCCTGTCTAGGACTCTAGGTCTACCTGCACTCACCTGCTCTGTCTAGGACTCTAGGTCTACCTGCACTCACCTGCTCTGTCTAGGACTCTAGGTCTACCTGCATTCACCTGCTCTGTCTAGGACTCTAGGTCTACCTGCACTCACCTGCTCTGTCTAGAACTCTAGGTCTACCTGCACCCACCTGCTCTGTCTAGAACTCTAGGTCTACCTGCACTCACCTGCTCTGTCTAGGACTCTAGGTCTACCTGCACTCACCTGCTCTGTCTAGGACTCTAGGTCTACCTGCAGTCACCTGCTCTGTCTAGGACTCTAGGTCTACCTGCACCCACCTGCTCTGTCTAGGACTCCAGGTCTACCTGCACTCACCTGCTCTGTCTAGGACTCTAGGTCTACCTGCACTCACCTGCTCTGTCTAGGACTCTAGGTCTACCTGCACTCACCTGCTCTGTCTAGGACTCTAGGTCTACCTGCACTCACCTGCTCTGTCTAGGACTCTAGGTCTACCTGCACTCACCTGCTCTGTCTAGAACTCTAGGTCTACCTGCACTCACCTGCTCTGTCTAGAACTCTAGGTCTACCTGCAGTCACCTGCTCTGTCTAGGACTCTAGGTCTACCTGCACCCACCTGCTCTGTCTAGGACTCTAGGTCTACCTGCACCCACCTGCTCTGTCTAGGACTCTAGGTCTACCTGCAGTCACCTGCTCTGTCTAGGACTCTAGGTCTACCTGCACCCACCTGCTCTGTCTATAACTCTAGGTCTACCTGCACCCACCTGCTCTGTCTAGGACTCTAGGTCTACCTGCACCCACCTGCTCTGTCTAGACTGCCTCATCAATACCTGTTGTCACACTCTGTTGGATAATTCAACAAGTATGTCAATAGCAGGATACCCTCAGATTAAAAATCAACATGCTTTCCTCCAGATTACACCTATCTAAACATACTTTACATTGTTTGTGAGATCAGACATAATATCACAATAATCAGCGTTCATTTTCGGGAAGTTGCTTTCATTTTAGCACATCTAATTTGGAAAAACTTTTCAACTGTAGCAATTTATTACTTTTTTCAATTCCACAAACAATGTGCACCCATCTTTCTTCTCTTTCTTGTGATGCAAGTGTCGAGGCTGGTGCGTTAAATCCCCGAATAAGCTTTAGTGTTCTTATAGATGCAACTGAAAGACAATGTATTCCATACAGCCCATTTCAGACATTACCGGGGTGTGTTTGACAGGTCACTACAAACATTTCTGCGGTCGCAACGTTAACGGGAAAAAACGACAGGCACAAGGAAGAGTATGAAAGAGTCGCAGGAGTAAAATTAAAGCATTCAAGCCAGCGAGACTTAAGTGGAAAGTGTATTTTGCGTCCCTCAAACACAGGAAATAGAAGAATGAAAAAGACAGATCCTCAGGTGGGCGGGGCATGCTCGTTGCTACAGTGTGTAACGGTTTTTAACTGTTTCTCCGCCCTCCCTGCTCTAGACCTTTAACCCCTGGCCTGATGACATGGATACATAGCTGCTTTGATGTTCAACTTGTCCTTTCACAGCCCAGGGGTGTGTGTGTGTGTGTGTGTGTGTGTGTGTGTGTGTGTGTGTGTGTGTGTGTGTGTGTGTGTGTGTGTGTGTGTGTGTGTGTGTGTGTGTGTGTGTGTGTGTGTGTGTGTGTGTGTGTGTGTGTGTGTGTGTTTACTCAAGCCAACTGTCAGTGGCTCAGATAACAGGTTAGACTGCTTTCACCTCTGCTTTACTCATCCCTCCATCCACACTCCTTTATGAGGTTTTCTATCTTTCTTTCATGTTCTCTCTCTCTCCTTCCTCAGATATAGCCTGCAGTGAAACCCTGAATTAACACCCTGTACAGCTCTACAGAGGATTACTGCACTAAAGGAGAAATGAAGTCATCCAATGAGAGATATAACACACTCAAATCAAACCATACAGGTGACCAGAAAAGCTCCTCCAAACCTGGCAGTCCATAGCTGACTCACAACATCAACTAGCCTAGATTTTCTTAATCACCAAAGACAAAGAGTACAGTGTGTGTATGTGCATGTGTGTGTGTGTGCGTGTCTGTGTGTGTGTGTGTGTGACAGAGTATGATTAGCATTCAGCAGACACAGGGCAGTATTACTGTGATATTAATGTGGTCGTCACGTCTGGAACACAGACTGCATTAAGCTTATCATCACTCTCCTGCACACATCAAGGACTTCTGGGGAGACAAGCCCTGCCAACCCACCGGTTTAAGAGCAACAGGAGAGGTGGAGGAGGGGGGTGGAGGGGTGGAGGAGGAGGGATGGAGGGGTGGAGGACGAGGGATGGAGAGGTGGAGGAGGAGGGATGGAGGGGTGGAGGAGGAAGGATGGAGAGGTGGAGAAAAGGATGGAGGGGTGGAGGAGGAGGGATGGAGGGGTGGAGGAGGAGGGATGGAGGGGTGGAGGAGGAAGGATGGAGAGGTGGAGGAGGAGGGATGGAGAGGTGGAGGAGGAGGGATGGAGGGGTGGAGGAGGAGGGATGGAGAGGTGGAGGAAAAGGATGGAGGGGTGGAGGAGGAGGGATGGAGGGGTGGAGGAGGAGGGGTGGAGGGGTGGAGGAGGAGGGATGGAGGGGTGGAGGAGGAGGGATGGAGGAGGTGGAGGAAAGGGATGGAGAGGTGGAGGAGGAGGGATGGAGAGGTGGAGGAGGAGGGATGGAGAGGTGGAGGAGGAGGGATGGAGGGGTGGAGGAGGAGGGATGGAGAGGTGGAGGAGGAGGGATGGAGGGGTGGAGGAGGAGGGATGGAGCGGTGGAGGAGGAGGGATGGAGGGGTGAAGTAGGAGGGATGGAGGGGTGGAGGAGGAGGGGTGGAGGGGTGGAGGAGGAGGGATGTAGAGGTGGAGGAGGAGAGATGGAGGGGTGGAGGAGGAGGGATGGAGGGGTGGAGGAGGAGGGATGGAGAGGTGGAGGAAAGGGATGGAGAGGTGGAGGAGGAGGCATGGAGGGGTGGAGGAGGAGGGATGGAGGGGTGGAGGAGGAGGGATGGAGAGGTGGAGGAAAAGGATGGAGGGGTGGAGGAGGAGGGATGGAGAGGTGGAGGAGGAGGGATGGAGGGGTGGAGGACGAGGGATGGAGAGGTGGAGGAGGAGGGATGGAGGGGTGGAGGAGGAGGGATGGAGAGGTGGAGGAAAAGGATGGAGGGGTGGAGGACGAGGGATGGAGAGGTGGAGGAGGAGGGATGGAGGGGTGGAGGAGGAGGGATGGAGAGGTGGAGGAAAAGGATGGAGGGGTGGAGGAGGAGGGATGGAGGGGTGGAGGAGGAGGGATGGAGGGGTGGAGGAGGGATGGAGAGGTGGAGGAGGAGGGATGGAGAGGTGGAGGAGGAGGGGTGGAGAGGTGGAGGAGGAGGGATGGAGAGGTGGAGGAAAGGGATGGAGAGGTGGAGGAGGAGGGATGAAGGGGTGGAGGAGGAGGGATGGAGAGGTGGATGAGGAGGGATGGAGGGGTGGAGGAGGAGGGATGGATCGGTGGAGGAGGAGGGATGGAGGGGTGAAGTAGGAGGGATGGAGGGGTGGAGGAGGAGGGGTGGAGAGGTGGAGGAGGAGGGATGTAGAGGTGGAGGAGGAGAGATGGAGGGGTGGAGGAGGAGGGATGGAGGGTGGAGGAGGAGGGATGTAGAGGTGGAGGAGGAGAGATGGAGGGGTGGAGGAGGAGGGATGGAGGGGTGGAGGAGGAGGGATGGAGGGGTGGAGGAGGAGGGATGGAGAGGTGGAGGAGGAGGGGTGGAGGAGGAGGGATGGAGGGGTGGAGGAGGAGGGGTGGAGGGTTGGAGGAGGAGGGGTGGAGGAGGAGGGATGGAGGGGTGGAGGAGGAGGGGTGGAGGAGGAGGGGTGGAGAGGTGGAGGAGGAGGGATGGAGAGGTGGAGGAAAGGGATGGAGAGGTGGAGGAGGAGGCATGGAGGGGTGGAGGAGAAGGGATGGAGGGGTGGATGAGGAGGGATGGAGAGGTGGAGGAAAGGGATGGAGGGGTGGAGGAGGAGGGATGGAGAGGTGGAGGAAAGGGATGGAGAGGTGGAGGAGGAGGGATGGAGGGGTGGAGGAGGAGGGATGGAGAGGTGGAGGAGGAGGGGTGGAGGAGGAGGGATGGAGGGGTGGAGGAGGAGGGGTGGAGGGGTGGAGGAGGAGGGGTGGAGGGTTGGAGGAGGAGGGGTGGAGGAGGAGGGATGGAGGTGGTGGAGGAGGAGGGGTGGAGGAGGAGGGATGGAGGGGTGGAGGGGTCATACATTACACTCCCAAAAGTCAATGCATCCACTGTATCACTGACATTATATCTTCTATTTTCTGTTCTCTGTGTGTGTGTGTGTGTGTGTGTGTGTGTGTGTGTGTGTGTGTGTGTGTGTGTGTGTGTGTGTGTGTGTGTGTGTGTGTGTGTGTGTGTGTGTGTGTGTGTGTGTGTGTGTGTGTGTGTGTGTGTGTGTGTGTGTGTGTTTGTTTCTGTGAGTGCACAATACTTCCTGCATGTCCATTTGTGTGGCAGAGAGTGAAAGACAGAGATAAAAGGAGTAATTAAGAGGCCGGCAGAGAGAGAGAGACCAATAGAAGGTTTATGTCCTGTCATAGCCTCTATAAGTTTATCTCTCTCACTTCCTCAGATGCATCATGTGGAGAGGAATGCAGTGACCTGCTACAACAGGATTCCAGAGAAAGCTACTTTAAGTCTGCTCCTCCACTCTCTACTGATCCCTCTCCCATTCTCTCATTTAAATGAAAATGGACAGTCTATTAACCATGCAGCATGCCTCCTTCCTTCAGCCTCCGCACATCCCTTCTTTTCCCCCATCCTTTCGTCATTTGAGCCATGAAATACAGAGTTATACTAGTCAGATGGCAACAGTGATTACGACGTTCTCTTACTGGGTTATATGAAGAGAGAGGAACAGAGGACAATGACAACTGTGACGTCTGTGGAGAGATGTCACTCAACATAGACAATCTTCCTGTGCATTACAGAGATCAGCTCTTACTGTGCATTACAGAGATCAGCTCTTACTGTGCATTACAGAGATCAGCTCTTCCTGTGCATTACAGAGATCAGCTCTTACTGTGCATTACAGAGAGCAGCTCTTCCTGTGCATTACAGAGATCAGCTCTTCCTGTGCATTACAGAGAGCAGCTCTTCCTGTGCATTTCAGAGATCAGCTCTTCCTGTGCATTACAGAGATCAGCTCTTCCTGTGCATTACAGAGATCAGCTCTTACTGTGTATTACAGAGATCAGCTCTTCCTGTGCATTACAGAGATCAGCTCTTACTGTGCATTACAGAGAGCAGCTCTTCCTGTGCATTACAGAGATCAGCTCTTACTGTGCATTACAGAGATCAGCTCTTACTGTGCATTACAGAGAGCAGCTCTTACTGTGCATTACAGAGATCAGCTCTTACTGTGCATTACAGAGATCAGCTCTTACTGTGCATTACAGAGAGCAGCTCTTCCTGTGCATTACAGAGATCAGCTCTTACTGTGCATTACAGAGATCAGCTCTTACTGTGCATTACAGAGAGCAGCTCTTACTGTGCATTACAGAGATCAGCTCTTCCTGTGCATTACAGAGATCAGCTCTTACTGTGCATTACAGAGATCAGCTCTTACTGTGCATTACAGAGATCAGCTCTTCCTGTGCATTACAGAGATCAGCTCTTACTGTGCATTACAGAGATCAGCTCTTACTGTGCATTACAGAGATCAGCTCTTACTGTGCATTACAGAGATCAGCTCTTACTGTGCATTACAGAGATCAGCTCTTACTGTGCATTGCAGAGATCAGCTCTTACTGTGCATTACAGAGATCAGCTCTTACTGTGCATTACAGAGATCAGCTCTTACTGTGCATTACAGAGATCAGCTCTTACTGTGCATTACAGAGATCAGCTCTTACTGTGCATTACAGAGATCAGCTCTTACTGTGCATTACAGAGATCAGCTCTTCCTGTGCATTACAGAGATCAGCTCTTACTGTCCATTACAGAGATCAGCTCTTCCTGTGCATTACAGAGATCAGCTCTTCCTGTGCATTACAGAGATCAGCTCTTACTGTGCATTACAGAGATCAGCTCTTACTGTGCATTACAGAGATCAGCTCTTACTGTGCATTACAGAGATCAGCTCTTACTGTGCATTACAGAGATCAGCTCTTACTGTGCATTACAGAGATCAGCTCTTACTGTGCATTACAGAGATCAGCTCTTACTGTGCATTACAGAGATCAGCTCTTACTGTGCATTACAGAGATCAGCTCTTACTGTGCATTACAGAGAGCAGCTCTTACTGTGCATTACAGAGATCAGCTCTTACTGTGCATTACAGAGATCAGCTCTTACTGTGCATTACAGAGATCAGCTCTTACTGTGCATTACAGAGATCAGCTCTTACTGTGCATTACAGAGATCAGCTCTTACTGTGCATTACAGAGATCAGCTCTTACTGTGCATTACAGAGATCAGCTCTTACTGTGCATTACAACTAAAGAAACCAGCTATTTGGACATTTTACCTCAAATACAATACTAACAAAGAAATGTGTGACATAGAAAAGCAGCCATTTTCTTTCTAGCTAGGCTGTTTTATCCTGATCGCTGAAGTCTATAATGAAGAGTGATTTGTTATAGAACATGATTCCTACCCAAACCCTATTAAAGCTAAGCTGAAGCCTCTCTCTCTCTCTGTCTCTCTCTCTCTGTCTCTCTCTCTGTCTCTCTCTCTCTGTCTCTCTCTCTGTCTCTCTCTCTGTCTCTCTCTTTTTCTCTCTGTCTATCTCTGTCTCTCTCTGTCTCTCTCTGTCTCTCTCCGTCTCTCTCTCTCTGTCTCTCTCTCTCTCTCTCTCTCTCTCTCTCTCTCTCTCTCTCTCTCTCTCTCTCTCTCTCTCTCTCTCTCTCTCTCTCTCTCTCTATCTCTCTCTGTCTCTCTCTCTGTGCCTTACAGTCAGGCGATAAGACAAACGAAGGCGCTTCTATCCCTGCAGAACACACACAGTCAGAGGGATAAGCTAGGACTACCAGAAGCCGAAAACACACGCGCACACACACACTGAAAAAGACACCTCGTCAGAAAGACCTAGCACTCGTCTCAGGGTTAAGACGGGAGAGAGAGAACGACAGAGAAGGGAGAGGAAAGGAGTGGATTTAGACTTCCTCTGGGGATGAACATCTCCTCCTTCTAAATACTATTCCCTCTATCAGGTGTTACCACTCCTCTTACTGCAACATGATTCCCTTGTTCCTCTCTCCTCTCATTGGCTGTATACTTGGTAGACAAATCTCTATGTAGCTTAGTGAAAATAATACAGGCCCTAAACACACTCTTACGGCCTTAACACACTGTCAGCTCCACTCTGACACGTTTTGCCCGTGTGCAGATGGTGTATGTGTGCATTTGAAGCCAGCAGGGAGAGAGTGTGTGTGTGTGTGTGAGTGTGTGTGTGTGTGTGTGTGTGTGTGTGTGCGTCCGTGCGTGCGTGTGTGTGTGTGTGTGTGTGTGTGTGTGTGTGTGTGTGTGTGTGTGTGTGTGTGTGTGAAGCCAGTAGAGCAGAGAGAGCATGTGTGTAGGGGGTCTAACCAAGTGGATGAGAAAATAACACAGGCACATTTTACTGCATGTATTTTCATTTTACTGGTGCCGGGACCATCTGCTATCCATCCTGCTTCACACACAGGAAACAAAGATAAACAGGACTATACTGCAATCACCTTCCCCCATTTCTTTCTTTCTGTTACTCCCCTCTCTCCATCTCTCTACCTACATTCCCCTTCTCCCCCTCTCTTTCTTTCTCTCACCCATCTATCTCCATCTCTCTACCCACCTTCCCCCTCCCCCCTCTTTCTTTCTCTCTCCATCTCTCTACCCACCTTCCCCTTCTTCCCCCCTCTTTCTTTCTCTCACCCTTCTCTCTCCATCTCTCTACCCACCTTCCCCCTCTTCCCCCCTCTTTCTTTCTCTCACCCCTCTCTCTCCATCTCTCTACCCACCTTCCCCTTCTTCCCCCCTCTTTCTTTCTCTCACCCCTCTCTCTCCATCTCTCTACCCACCTTCCCCTTCTTCCCCCCTCTTTCTTTCTCTCTCCATATCTCTACCTACCTTCCCCCTCCCCCTCTTTCTTTCTCTCACCCCTCTCTCTTCATCTCTCTACCCACCTTCCCCTTCTCCCCCTCTCTTTCTTTCTCTCACCCATCTATCTCCATCTCTCTACCCACCTTCCCCCTCCCCCCTCTTTCTTTCTCTCACCCCTCTCTCTCCATCTCTCTACCCACCTTCCCCTTCTTCCCCCCTCTTTCTTTCTCTCACCCTTCTCTCTCCATCTCTCTACCCACCTTCCCCCTCTTCCCCCCTCTTTCTTTCTCTCACCCCTCTCTCTCCATCTCTCTACCCACCTTCCCCTTCTTCCCCCCTCTTTCTTTCTCTCACCCCTCTCTCTCCATCTCTCTACCCATCTTCCCCTTCTTCCCCCCTCTTTCTTTCTCTCTCCATATCTCTACCTACCTTCCCCCTCCCCCTCTTTCTTTCTCTCACCCCTCTCTCTTCATCTCTCTACCCACCTTCCCCTTCTCCCCCCCCTCTTTCTTTCTCTCACCCCTCTCTCTCCATCTCTCTACCCACCTTCCCCTTCTTCCCCCCTCTTTCTTTCTCTCACCCCTCTCTCTCCATCTCTCTACCCACCTTCCCCTTCTTCCCCCCTCTTTTTTTCTCTCACCCCTCTCTCTCCATCTCTCTACCCACCTTCCCCCTCCCCCCTCTTTCTTTCTCTCACCTCTCTCTCTTCATCTCTCTACCCACCTTCCCCCTCCCCCCTCTTTCTTTCTCTCCCCCCTCTCTCTCCCTCTCTCTACCCACCTTCCCCTTCTCCCCCCCTCTTTCTTTCTCTCACCCCTCTCTCTCCATCTCTCTACCCACCTTCCCCTTCTTCCCCCCTCTTTCTTTCTCTCACCCCTCTCTCTCCCTCTCTCTACCCACCTTCCCCCTCCCCCCTCTTTCTTTCTCTCCCCCCTCTCTCTCCCTCTCTCTACCCACCTTCCCCCTCCCCCCTCTTTCTTTCTCTCACCCCTCTCTCTCCATCTCTCCACCCACCTTCCCCTTCTCCCCCCCTCTTTCTTTCTCTCACCCCTCTCTCTCCATCTCTCCACCCACCTTCCCCCTCCCCCCTCTTTATTTCTCTCACTCCATCTCTCTACCCACTATCTTTCTCTCCCCTCTTTCTCTCTGTACTCTATCTCTCCCCTCTTTCTCCTTCTCTCAAACTCTTTCTTTCCCCATCTCTCTCTGTCTCTGTCTCTGTCTCTGTCTCTCTGTCTCTCTGTCTCTCTGTCTCTCGGTCTCTTCAACTCAGCGAGGGGCAGAGATAACACCTCAAGGCCATGCTGCTGCTGCCAACCCTTAAACCTCCTCTGCTCTCTCTCTCCCTCTCTATCTGTCCCTCGCTCCCTCGCTTTGGGTTTCTGATGAAAGAGGAGAGAGGGATCAGAGGAAAACATGTCCCTCGTTTAACACAAAGCCTTGTATCTCCAGCCAAGACTACATCCAGAGAACAGAGTCACTGCCCTTCACTATACACCTTAAAGAGCAGGTCTGCTCTGCAAAACACACATCCACACACACATACAGGCACACACACACACGTAATCAAAAGTACACACACGCATGCCTAAAATCACACAAACTATTATGCACTGTAATGCAGATAAGGCGTGTGTGTGTGTGTGTGTGTGTGTGACTGCATGCGTTGGGTTGCTGTGTGTTTGGGGGGCTATGATACAGATGGGCTCCAGTGGGTCGTAACAAACCCACTCTGACAATGGCTTAACGAGGGCACTGGCCTTTGGCTCCCGCATCTGTGGCTGTGTACTGCAGCCCAAACACCGTACACACACACACACACACACACACACACACACACACACACACACACACACACACACACACACACACACACACACACACACACACACACACACACACACACACACACACACACACTATGCTATCAGACATCTGTCATAATAATGACCTGTCCCACCCATCTCCTCTCCATCTCCTCTCCATCTCCTCCAGAAGGCCTACAAACAGTCCTCTCTTTAACACACTTAGAAGTGTTTTGCTAGTAACAAATGCAGCATGGAAAGACAGAAAGGAGGTAAAGAGGGAGAGAAGAAGACAAGAGCTAATTAGCAACTCGTTAGCAGCAGAGCAGTTCAGTCTAATGAAACTGTGTTTGTGATGTTAGTAGATTGTTTAAAATGTTGGCCCTGATATTCCAGTAAAGCTTTAAGGCTGTTTACTTATTCATCTACCAGTCGACTTCTTTTGTTCCTCTGACTTCATCTGAACTCAACACAAATGGTGGGAGAGTTGTGTTTATTTTAGTCTGAGGGGGAGTCAGAGATTAGTGTGTATGTGTGTGTGTGTGTGTGTGTGTGTGTGTGTGTGTGTGTGTGTGTGTGTGTGTGTGTGTGTGTGTGTGTGTGTGTGTGTGTGTGTGTGTGTGTGTGTGTGTGTGTGTGTGTGTGTGTCGTGTACATGTGTGAATCAGAGTGTGCATGAATATGTGTGTGTGTACAAACATGTGTGAATGTGTGTGTGTATCTGTGTGTGTGTGTGAAGCTCCTCTCTGAGGGCACACAGTTGTCTGATACACTTAGCCTCCTCATTAATATCAGAGCTCTTCAGAGACCGTATACAGCATCACTGCATCACACACACACCCTCTCTCTCTCCCCCTCCCTCACTCACTCTATCTTTCCCCCCTCTCCCACTCTGGCCGTCTCTCATCCTATTCTCCCCATCTCTCTCCACATCTTTCTCTCCCACCCGCTCCCCCCCCCCCCCCCCTCTCTCTCCCCCTCTTCTTGGCGTTGTCTCTCTCTGACTGCAGGTGTCCCCTCCGGTGGTGGCCAAAGTGCCAACCTGCCCTCCATATGCCCGTCTGCCGTGTGCCAGCTACTCGCCACCAAGCTTCATCTGGCACACCCCACCCAAATCTGTTCCCATAACCCCCTCTCTACCCCTGCCCAGTACTGCCCTGTCTGTACCCCACCCAAATCTGTTCCCATAACCCCCTCTCTACCCCTGCCCAGTACTGCCCTGTCTGTACCCCACCCAAATCTGTTCCCATAACCCCCTCTCTACCCCTGCCCAGTACTGCCCTGTCTGTACCCCACCCAAATCTGTTCCCATAACCCCCTCTCTACCCCTGCCCAGTACTGCCCTGTCTGTACCCCACCCAAATCTGTTCCCATAACCCCCTCTCTACCCCTGCCCAGTACTGCCCTGTCTGTACCCCACCCAAATCTGTTCCCATAACCCACTCTCTACTCCTGCCCAGTACTGCCCTGTCTGTACCCCACCCAAATCTGTTCCCATAACCCCCTCTCTACTCCTGCCCAGTACTGCCCTGTCTCTACCCCACCCAAATCTGTTCCCATAACCCCCTCTCTACTCCTGCCCAGTACTGCCCTGTCTCTACCCCACCCAAATCTGTTCCCATAACCCCCTCTCTACCCCTGCCCAGTACTGCCCTGTCTGTACCCCACCCAAATCTGTTCCCATAACCCCCTCTCTACTCCTGCCCAGTACTGCCCTGTCTGTACCCCACCCAAATCTGTTCCCATAACCCCCTCTGTACCCCTGCCCAGTACTGCCCTGTCTGTACCCCACCCAAATCTGTTCCCATAACCCCCTCTCTACTCCTGCCCAGTACTGCCCTGTCTGTACCCCACCCAAATCTGTTCCCATAACCCCCTCTCTACTCCTGCCCAGTACTTCCCTGTCTCTACCCCACCCAAATCTGTTCCCATAACCCCCTCTCTACCCCTGCCCAGTACTGCCCTGTCTGTACCCCACCCAAATCTGTTCCCATAACCCCCTCTCTACCCCTGCCCAGTACTGCCCTGTCTGTACCCCACCCAAATCTGTTCCCATAACCCCCTCTCTACCCCTGCCCAGTACTGCCCTGTCTCTACCCCACCCAAATCTGTTCCCATAACCCCCTCTCTACTCCTGCCCAGTACTGCCCTGTCTGTACCCCACCCAAATCTGTTCCCATAACCCCCTCTCTACTCCTGCCCAGTACTGCCCTGTCTGTACCCCACCCAAATCTGTTCCCATAACCCCCTCTCTACCCCTGCCCAGTACTGCCCTGTCTGTACCCCACCCAAATCTGTTCCCATAACCCCCTCTCTACCCCTGCCCAGTACTGCCCTGTCTGTACCCCACCCAAATCTGTTCCCATAACCCCCTCTCTACCCCTGCCCAGTACTGCCCTGTCTGTACCCCACCCAAATCTGTTCCCATAACCCCCTCTCTACCCCTGCCCAGTACTGCCCTGTCTCTACCCCACCCAAATCTGTTCCCATAACCCCCTCTCTACTCCTGCCCAGTACTGCCCTGTCTGTACCCCACCCAAATCTGTTCCCATAACCCCCTCTCTACTCCTGCCCAGTACTGCCCTGTCTGTACCCCACCCAAATCTGTTCCCATAACCCCCTCTCTACCCCTGCCCAGTACTGCCCTGTCTGTACCCCACCCAAATCTGTTCCCATAACCCCCTCTCTACCCCTGCCCAGTACTGCCCTGTCTGTACCCCACCCAAATCTGTTCCCATAACCCCCTCTCTACCCCTGCCCAGTACTGCCCTGTCTGTACCCCACCCAAATCTGTTCCCATAACCCCCTCTCTACTCCTGCCCAGTACTTCCCTGTCTCTACCCCACCCAAATCTGTTCCCATAACCCCCTCTCTACTCCTGCCCAGTACTGCCCTGTCTGTACCCCACCCAAATCTGTTCCCATAACCCCCTCTCTACCCCTGCCCAGTACTGCCCTGTCTGTACCCCACCCAAATCTGTTCCCATAACCCCCTCTCTACCCCTGCCCAGTACTGCCCTGTCTGTACCCCACCCAAATCTGTTCCCATAACCCCCTCTCTACTCCTGCCCAGTACTGCCCTGTCTGTACCCCACCCAAATCTGTTCCCATAACCCCCTCTCTACTCCTGCCCAGTACTGCCCTGTCTGTACCCCACCCAAATCTGTTCCCATAACCCCCTCTCTACTCCTGCCCAGTACTGCCCTGTCTGTACCCCACCCAAATCTGTTCCCATAACCCCCTCTCTACCCCTGCCCAGTACTGCCCTGTCTGTACCCCACCCAAATCTGTTCCCATAACCCCCTCTCTACCCCTGCCCAGTACTGCCCTGTCTGTACCCCACCCAAATCTGTTCCCATAACCCCCTCTCTACCCCTGCCCAGTACTGCCCTGTCTGTACCCCACCCAAATCTGTTCCCATAACCCCCTCTCTAACCCTGCCCAGTACTGCCCTGTCTGTACCCCACCCAAATCTGTTCCCATAACCCCCTCTCTACCCCTGCCCAGTACTGCCCTGTCTGTACCCCACCCAAATCTGTTCCCACAACCCCCTCTCTACCCCTGCCCAGTACTGCCCTGTCTCTACCCCACCCAAATCTGTTCCCATAACCCCCTCTCTACTCCTGCCCAGTACTGCCCTGTCTGTACCCCACCCAAATCTGTTCCCATAACCCCCTCTCTACTCCTGCCCAGTACTGCCCTGTCTGTACCCCACCCAAATCTGTTCCCATAACCCCCTCTCTACCCCTGCCCAGTACTGCCCTGTCTCTACCCCACCCAAATCTGTTCCCATAACCCCCTCTCTACCCCTGCCCAGTACTGCCCTGTCTCTACCCCACCCAAATCTGTTCCCATAACCCCCTCTCTACCCCTGCCCAGTACTGCCCTGTCTCTACCCCACCCAAATCTGTTCCCATAACCCCCTCTCTACCCCTGCCCAGTACTGCCCTGTCTGTACCCCACCCAAATCTGTTCCCATAACCCCCTCTCTACCCCTGCCCAGTACTGCCCTGTCTGTACCCCACCCAAATCTGTTCCCATAACCCCCTCTCTACCCCTGCCCAGTACTGCCCTGTCTCTACCCCACCCAAATCTGTTCCCATAACCCCCTCTCTACCCCTGCCCAGTACTGCCCTGTCTCTACCCCACCCAAATCTGTTCCCATAACCCCCTCTCTACTCCTGCCCAGTACTGCCCTGTCTGTACCCCACCCAAATCTGTTCCCATAACCCCCTCTCTACTCCTGCCCAGTACTGCCCTGTCTGTACCCCACCCAAATCTGTTCCCATAACCCCCTCTCTACTCCTGCCCAGTACTGCCCTGTCTGTACCCCACCCAAATCTGTTCCCATAACCCCCTCTCTACCCCTGCCCAGTACTGCCCTGTCTCTACCCCACCCAAATCTGTTCCCATAACCCCCTCTCTACTCCTGCCCAGTACTGCCCTGTCTGTACCCCACCCAAATCTGTTCCCATAACCCCCTCTCTACTCCTGCCCAGTACTGCCCTGTCTGTACCCCACCCAAATCTGTTCCCATAACCCCCTCTCTACCCCTGCCCAGTACTGCCCTGTCTCTACCCCACCCAAATCTGTTCCCATAACCCCCTCTCTACTCCTGCCCAGTACTGCCCTGTCTGTACCCCACCCAAATCTGTTCCCATAACCCCCTCTCTACTCCTGCCCAGTACTGCCCTGTCTGTACCCCACCCAAATCTGTTCCCATAACCCCCTCTCTACTCCTGCCCAGTACTGCCCTGTCTGTACCCCACCCAAATCTGTTCCCATAACCCCCTCTCTACCCCTGCCCAGTACTGCCCTGTCTCTACCCCACCCAAATCTGTTCCCATAACCCCCTCTCTACTCCTGCCCAGTACTGCCCTGTCTGTACCCCACCCAAATCTGTTCCCATAACCCCCTCTCTACTCCTGCCCAGTACTGCCCTGTCTGTACCCCACCCAAATCTGTTCCCATAACCCCCTCTCTACTCCTGCCCAGTACTGCCCTGTCTGTACCCCACCCAAATCTGTTCACATAACTCCCTCTCTACCCCTGCCCAGTACTGCCCTGTCTCTACCCCACCCAAATCTGTTCCCATAACCCCCTCTCTACTCCTGCCCAGTACTGCCCTGTCTGTACCCCACCCAAATCTGTTCCCATAACCCCCTCTCTACTCCTGCCCAGTACTGCCCTGTCTGTACCCCACCCAAATCTGTTCCCATAACCCCCTCTCTACCCCTGCCCAGTACTGCCCTGTCTCTACCCCACCCAAATCTGTTTCCATAACCCCCTCTCTACCCCTGCCCAGTACTGCACTGTCTGTACCCCACCCAAATCTGTTTCCATAACCCCCTCTCTACCCCTGCCCAGTACTGCCCTGTCTCTACCCCACCCAAATCTGTTCCTATAACCCCCTCTCTACCCCTGCCCAGTACTGCCTTGTCACTACCCCACCCAAATGTTCCCTCACCCCCTCTCTTCTCTAACCAGCTCCCCCCCAAACTTCTGCCCCTAGAACCACAACACCCCACCCTGTATCCCTCTCCCAAACACGAGACCCAGCCCTCCATCCCCCTCGCCCCTCCACTCCCCCACAGTGGGAACCAGACCGCTGCCTCCATATGGACGCTCCAGCTACTCACCCTCCATCCTTCCCTCTCCCTCCTCCCTCCCTCCACAGCCAAGACTCTACCAGCCACTCCTTCCCTCAGGGCTGGAACTGGTTCCATGAACAGACTGTCCAAACACCCCCTCCTCTCATCCTCCTCTCCAACTTTCATCCTCTATCTCTCTCCTCTCACCTTCCCCTTTCTCATCCCTCTCCTCCTCTCACCTTGTCCTCCGACCAACTCCTCTCATCCTTCTCATTCATCCTCTGTTCATTCATCCCTGAGGCCTGATGGATCACACCCAGATATGACACACACAGCACACAGAGCATAGATCGATCCGAATACATCAATTGCACTCAGAGTGGAAGATGAATGTGCTAAACCAAAAATATTGAACAGAAACACTGAACTGGAGGTTCTGTTGTCTCTTCTCTCTGTGTGTGTGTGTGTGTGTGTGTGTGTGTGTGTGTGTGTGTGTGTGTGTGTGTGTGTGTGTGTGTGTGTGTGTGTGTGTGTGTGTGTGTGTGTGTGTGTGTGTGTGTGTGTGTGTGTGTGTGTGTGTGTGTGTGTGTGTGTGTGTGTGTGTGTGTGTGTGTGTGTGTGTGTGTGTGTGTGTCAGTGTGTGAGTGTGTGTAGGCTGTGCAAGTGTGTGTCTCCTCTCCCTGGCCTTTCAGCACTGCTGTGACCTCTCTGTGACCCTTCAGCATGTTTTTTTTTCTCTCCATGAGGCTGCATATCTATTACCCACTCTGACACCAGGCAGCTAGTTACGCACACACACACACACACACACACACACACACACACACACACACACACACACACACACACACACACACACACACACACACACACACACACACACACACACACACACACACACACACACACACACACACACACACACACACACACACACACACACACACACACACACACAGAGGGTGGGTTAGACAGGCATATTCTCTCTGATATTTATTTTCACACTGCTCCATAAACACAGTTGATGGAATGTACTCCTTTAGAACTCATGATTATTCCTCCAGAGCCAGTCATCATTAGGCCAGTCAGTAGACAGGAGGTTTGGGCCAGTCAGTAGACAGGAGGTGTGGGCCAGTCAGTAGACAGGAGGTTTGGGCCAGTCAGTAGACAGGAGGTTTGGGTCAGTCAGTAGACAGGAGGTTTGGGCCAGTCAGTAGACAGGAGGTTTGGGCCAGTCAGTAGACAGGAGGTTTGGGCCAGTCAGTAGACAGGAGGTTTGGGCCAGTCAGTAGACAGGAGGTTTGGGCCAGTCAGTAGACAGGAGGTTTGGGCCAGTCAGTAGACAGGAGGTTTGGGCCAGTCAGTAGACAGTA
>NC_092090.1:40335441-40345441 GCF_045679555.1 Salvelinus alpinus
GGGTAATGGTAGCCTACGGAGGGCTAGGGTAATGGTAGCCTACGGAGGGCTATGGGAATGGTAGCCTATGGAGGGCCTGGGTTTTAAAAATATGAAACAGAACATTTACAGGAAAATAACTTCTAAATACGAGGTTTACCGGTATTCACCAAGGTACTCATCTCTCGTTTCATGATGGGCATGGACCAGCGGCCAGCAACACATGTACCCTATTACGCAGGGTGTGTTATGCATGTCCAAAGCATGGCTAAAATACTGTAGGCCTGCCTACAATACGTAGATAAAAAGGGAATGTCAGCTCACCGTTTTGCTCCTCTCAAACTTGATATTTTAATAAAGCTTTGGTGATTAAGATTTATTTCCAAGCGGTCTCATGAGGAAAACACTTTATGGACGGTCTTAGCCAGCCTACTTGATTACATACATTGGGCAGGACAAAAAGAAAACAGACTTCATATAGAGGAAGGGAGGCTATGCTTGTTTTTTTTATCAAATAAAATGAAATGGGGAAAAAACAAGAGTGTTTCATGTTTCTAAATACCAAGTATACAGGCACCAATTGACATGTTTTCCTTGTGCTTATGGGCAGTGTGTGTCCCGCCTGGAAAGGCTGCGTTTCCGCTGTCTAAATTCATGCCATAACCAGTGGTTCATTTTTTTTTTTTTCACCTTTATTTAACCAGGTAGGCCAGTTGAGAACAAGTTCTCATTTACAACTGCGACCTGGCCAAGATAAAGCAAAGCAGTGCGACACATACAACACAGAGTTACACATGGGATAAACAAACGTACAGTCAATAACACAATAGAAAAATCTGTATACAGTGTGTGCAAATGAAGTAATGAGGTAAGGCAAGAAATAGGCCAATATATAGTGGTGAATAATTATAATTTAGGAATTTACACTGAAGTGATATATGTGCAGATGAGTGGTGTCAAGTACTTAAGTAAAAATACTTTAAAGTACTACTTAAGTTGTTTTGGGGGTATCTGTACTTTACTATTTATATTTTTGACAACTTTTACTCTTACTTCACTACATTCCTATAGAAATTCCTACTCCATACATTTTCCCTGACACCCAAAAGTACTTGTTACAATTTGAACGCTTAGCAGACAAGGAAAATGGTCAAATTCACACACTTATCAAGAGGACATCCCTTGTCACCCCTACTGCCTCAGCAAATGTGCTGATGTTAGGCAGGTAAATTGCAGAACCTTGTGTTAGTGCTGGAAAATGCCAGTGCGCCAGTTTTTATGTGACGGAATTGCAAACTAACACACGATTGACACTAGAGCCCCTTAATGCCAGCTGAAAATAGAGCCCTTAGCCTGGTGAAGAAAGGATGGACATGTTGAAAAATAACCTGACCTCTGATGTCAATGGTTTGTCCTCCTAACACACATCATGTGACAGGGGAGATGAGTTCATTACAGAGAGGTGGAAGGAAATGAGGTCAACTGGCATGTCAGGTGACAGGGGCACAGTTTGTGTGTGTGTTTGTGTGTGTATGTGTGTGTGTTTGTGCATGTTATAGGTTCTGAAGGTTATGTGTGTGTGTGTGTGTGCGTGTGTGTGTGTGTGTGTGTGTGTGTGTGTGTGTGTGTGTGTGTGTGTGTGTGTGTGTGTGTGTGTGTGTGTGTGTGTGTGTGTGTGTGTGTGTGTGTGTGTGTGTGTGTGTGTGTGTGTGTGTGTGTGCGTGTGTGTGTGTGTGTGTGTGTGTGTGTGTGTGTGTGTGTGTGTGTGTGTGTGTGTCAGTGTGTGAGTGTGTGTAGGCTGTGCAAGTGTGTGTCTCCTCTCCCTGGCCTTTCAGCACTGCTGTGACCTCTCTGTGACCCTTCAGCATGTTTTTTTTTCTCTCCATGAGGCTGCATATCTATTACCCACTCTGACACCAGGCAGCTAGTTACGCACACACACACACACACACACACACACACACACACACACACACACACACACACACACACACACACACACACACACACACACACACACACACACACACACACACACACACACACACACACACACACACACACACACACACACACACACACACACACAGAGGGTGGGTTAGACAGGCATATTCTCTCTGATATTTATTTTCACACTGCTCCATAAACACAGTTGATGGAATGTACTCCTTTAGAACTCATGATTATTCCTCCAGAGCCAGTCATCATTAGGCCAGTCAGTAGACAGGAGGTTTGGGCCAGTCAGTAGACAGGAGGTGTGGGCCAGTCAGTAGACAGGAGGTTTGGGCCAGTCAGTAGACAGGAGGTTTGGGTCAGTCAGTAGACAGGAGGTTTGGGCCAGTCAGTAGACAGGAGGTTTGGGCCAGTCAGTAGACAGGAGGTTTGGGCCAGTCAGTAGACAGGAGGTTTGGGCCAGTCAGTAGACAGGAGGTTTGGGCCAGTCAGTAGACAGGAGGTTTGGGCCAGTCAGTAGACAGGAGGTTTGGGCCAGTCAGTAGACAGTAGGTTTGGGCCAGTCAGTAGACAGGAGGTTTGGGTCAGTCAGTAGACATAATGATTGGGCAAGTCAATAGACAGGAGGTTTGGGCCAGTCAGTAGACAGAAGGTTTGGGCCAGTCAGTAGACAGGGGGTTTGGGCCAGTCAGTAGACAGAATGTTTGGGCAAGTCAGTAGACAGGAGGTTTGGGCCAGTCAGTAGACAGAATGTTAGGGCAAGTCAGTAGACAGGAAGTTTGGGCCAGTCAGTAGACAGGAGGTTTTGGCCAGTCAGTAGACAGGAGGTTTGGGCCAGTCAGTAGACAGGAGGTTTGGGCCAGTCAGTAGACAGGAGGTTTGGGCCAGTCAGTAGACAGAATGTTTGGGCAAGTCAGTAGACAGGAAGTTTGGTCCAGTCAGTAGACAGAATGTTTGGGCCAGTCAGTAGACAGGAAGTTTGGTCCAGTCAGTAGACAGAACGTTTGGGCCAGTCAATAGACAGGAGGTTTGGGACAGTCAGTAGACAGGAGGTTTGGGCCGGTCAGTAGACAGGAGGGTTGGGCCAGTCAGTAGACAGGAGGTTTGAGTGGCACATCTATTCAGGTCACATCTATCCAACTATCCCTCCCTCTCTTTCTTCTTTTAAAGAAAGAGAGGGAGAGATAGAAAACGAAATAGCATTTTTTTTTAAAATTATTATTATTTAACCATTATTTAACTAGGCAAGTCAGTTAAGAACACACTTTTATTTACAATAACGGCCTCGAGAGAGAGAGAGAGAGAGAGAGAGAGAGAGAGAGAGAGAGAGAGAGAGAGAGAGAGAGAGAGAGAGAGAGAGAGAGAGAGAGAGAGAGAGAGAGAGCGAGAGAGAGAGAGAGAGAGAGAGAGAGAGAGAGAGAGAGAGAGAGAGAGAGAGAGAGAGAGAGAGAGAGAGAGAGAGAGACAGAGAGAGAGAGAGAGAGAGAGAGAGAGAGAGAGAGAGATCCTGCCTGGAGTCATCCTCAGTCTTTAACAGGATGTGATGAGCTCTCTTAATCTGTCTCCAATAATTCATTTCCATTTCCTATGTGCCCAGAGCCTGTCAGTTCTACACCAATCATTCAGAGGTCTCACACATGCAAACACACACACACACACACACACACACACACACACACACACACACACACACACACACACACACACACACACACACACACACACACACACACACACACACACACACACACACACACACACACACACACACACACACACACACACACACACACACACACACACACCCACCCACACATATATGCACATGCACAGGCACACGAATGCTGAATGCATACACACACAAACACTTTGAAAATGCCCAAATATTTATTTACACACACTCACACTCACACAAAACCAACCGCGCACACACACACACTACTCCTCTAAGGCCTCAGTATATTAGCTGTTCATCCAGTACAGCACAGCCCTCAGTACAACCCCCTGACCCTGGCCATTCATTACCAATGCATTATCCAGCCTCCTCTTACACACTCACTCCAAGCCCCCACTGCTTTTACACTCTACTCATTGCCCATCCGGCAGGGCCGGAGGTCACACTCATTTTACCTTTAGCCTGTAACCCTAACACAGCTCCAGATACAGCAGAGGCTTGTTCCTTATGTCACACACAGAAGATGACCTGATTCCCTAGACATGATACAGAAGATGACCTGATTCCCTAGACATGACACAGAAGATGACCTGATTCCCTAGACATGATACAGTAGATGACCTGATTCCCTAGACATGATACAGTAGATGACCTGATTCCCTAAACATGATACAGAAGATGACCTGATTCCCTAGACATGATACAGAAGATGACCTGATTCCCTAAACATGATACAGAAGATGACCTGATTCCCTAGACATGATACAGAAGATGACCTGATTCCCTAGACATGATACAGAAGATGACCTGATTCCCTAGACATGATACAGTAGATGACTTGATTCCCTAAACATGATACAGAAGATGACCTGATTCCCTAAACATGATACAGTAGATGACCTGATTCCCTAGACATGATACAGTAGATGACCTGATTCCCTAGACATGATACAGTAGATGACCTGATTCCCTAGACATGATACAGTAGATGACCTGATTCCCTAGACATGATACAGTAGATGACCTGATTCCCTAGACATGATACAGTAGATGACCTGATTCCCTAGACATGATACAGTAGATGACCTGATTCCCTAGACATGATACAGAAGATGACCTGATTCCCTAGACATGATACAGAAGATGACCTGATTCCCTAGACATGATACAGAAGATGACCTGATTCCCTAAACATGATACAGAAGATGACCTGATTCCCTAGACATGATTCAGAAGATGACCTGATTCCCTAAACATGATACAGTAGATGACCTGATTCCCTAGACATGATACAGTAGATGACCTGATTCCCTAAACATGATACAGAAGATGACCTGATTCCCTAGACATGATACAGAAGATGACCTGATTCCCTAAACATGATACAGTAGATGACCTGATTCCCTAGACATGATACAGAAGATGACCTGATTCCCTAGACATGATACAGAAGATGACCTGATTCCCTAGACATGATACAGTAGATGACCTGATTCTCTAGACATGATACAGTAGATGACCTGATTCCCTAGACATGATACAGTAGATGACCTGATTCCCTAGACATGATACAGAAGATGACCTGATTCCCTAGACATGATACAGAAGATGACCTGATTCCCTAGACATGATACAGAAGATGACCTGATTCCCTAGACATGATACAGTAGATGACTTGATTCCCTAAACATGATACAGAAGATGACCTGATTCCCTAAACATGATACAGTAGATGACCTGATTCCCTAGACATGATTCAGAAGATGACCTGATTCCCTAGACATGATACAGTAGATGACCTGATTCCCTAGACATGATTCAGAAGATGACCTGATTCCCTAAACATGATACAGAAGATGACCTGATTCCCTAGACATGATACAGTAGATGACCTGATTCCCTAAACATGATACAGAAGATGGCCTGATTCCCTAGACATGATACAGTAGATGACCTGATTCCCTAGACATGATACAGAAGATGACCTGATTCCCTAGACATGATACAGAAGATGACCTGATTCCCTAGACATGATACAGAAGATGACCTGATTCCCTAGACATTATACAGTAGATGACCTGATTCCCTAGACATGATACAGTAGATGACCTGATTCCCTAAACATGATACAGAAGATGACCTGATTCCCTAGACATGATACAGAAGATGACCTGATTCCCTAGACATGATACAGAAGATGACCTGATTCCCTAGACATGATACAGAAGATGACCTGATTCCCTAGACATGATACAGAAGATGACCTGATTCCCTAGACATGATACAGAAGATGACCTGATTCCCTAGACATGATACAGTAGATGACCTGATTCCCTAGACATGATACAGTAGATGACCTGATTCCCTAAACATGATACAGAAGATGACCTGATTCCCTAGACATGATACAGAAGATGACCTGATTCCCTAAACATGATACAGAAGATGACCTGATTCCCTAGACATGATACAGAAGATGACCTGATTCCCTAGACATGATACAGAAGATGACCTGATTCCCTAGACATGATACAGAAGATGACCTGATTCCCTAGACATGATACAGAAGATGACCTGATTCCCTAGACATGATACAGAAGATGACCTGATTCCCTAGACATGATACAGTAGATGACCTGATTCCCTAGACATGATACAGTAGATGACCTGATTCCCTAAACATGATACAGAAGATGACCTGATTCCCTAGACATGATACAGAAGATGACCTGATTCCCTAGACATGATACAGAAGATGACCTGATTCCCTAGACATGATACAGAAGATGACCTGATTCCCTAGACATGATACAGAAGATGACCTGATTCCCTAGACATGATACAGTAGATGACCTGATTCCCTAGACATGATACAGAAGATGACCTGATTCCCTAGACATGATACAGTAGATGACCTGATTCCCTAGACATGATACAGTAGATGACCTGATTCCCTAGACATGATACAGAAGCGTGTCTGTTCTACTCAATAAGTATCCATCTAAAAGGTTTGCAATGTTGTATCTTCTTGGATGACTCCTGGGTGAATGGACAGGAAGCCCTCGGAACACATGCAACTCCAGCCCACCATAAACACAACAACACCGTTAAACTATTAGTACTATACATAGGTGTAGAGAAAGACATCCCCTGTAGCGCCTCACAGCAGTTTCCTCTATCGACGGGAAATAGGGTACTGAGCATGATGGACTCATAGGGAGAGACAGAAGTGAAGTTGGGATTGAAGGAGGAGTTGTCCTTAGGTACAGATCTAGGATCTGGTATCCCATCCCTGAATCATAACCTTAACCATAATGGGGAAATGCAAATCTGACCTTAAATGAGTGTCTAGGGGTGAAGACCATCACCCACCAGGGTTACTATCCAAAATAACACTTCAAAAATACATCACAACTTAGAAGCCTGAGACAAGGGATGGAGGAGAGGAGGGATGATTGTTTCTATTTTAGGGGGGCTTTGATGGCTGGGCTCTCAAACTCAATCTCTCATTATAGGAATCCTGAGAGCCTACACACACACCACACACACACACACACACACACACACACACACACACACACACACACACACACACACACACACACACACACACACACACACACACACAGATTTCTGGGTGAGAAAAAGTGCAGTCTTCAAATCTTTATTATCCTTCTCCCTGTGTGTTACAGCTCCCTCCCTCCCTCCTCTCCTTACTTCCCCTTTCCTTCTCCTCCTCTCTTCACTTCCCCTTCTCATCTCCTCCTCTCCTCACTTCCCCTTCTCCTCTCATCCTCTCCTCTCTTCCTCTCCTCCTCCACTCACACACACCTAATTACTGCAGGAAGTGGGGGAGGATTACCCTCTCTCTCCCTCCATCCCTATCCCTCTCTTCTTACGCCCACTTTTTATGTAAGTTTAAAAGGCATGAAACAGGCTGGATCAATGACGACTCACTAACGGTCTGAAGTATTTACAGTGTGTGTGTACACGTGTGTGTGTACACGTGTGTGTGTGTGTGTGTGTGTGTGTGTGTGTGTGTGTGTGTGTGTGTGTGTGTGTGTGTGTGTGTGTGTGTGTGTGTGTGTGTGTGTGTGTGTGTGTGTGTGTGTGTGTGTGTGTGTGTGAGATGTATTTAAATGGTGGAGCTGTTCAAAGCGGAGCCTCGTTGTCAGCTGAATCCCACAGCCTGGACTTTAAGTGCACTGCCAGGGAGGAAATGATGTCGTGGTTGGAATGTGGCGCAGGTGGCGAGGATCATTCAGTGCCACTGAACTCCTGACCCCAGTAGAATAAGGAGATCTGTTAAGCTGTGTGACTGTGAAGCTGTCTGTCTAACTGAGTGATAACACTTAAAGTAGACATCAACACACTTAGGGTTCTATTTGAACAAACCTAACTCAAAGGCCAAGCTAAGCGCTGGTGGTACAGCTATAGGTTCGGCGGGTGTCAGAATATTTTTGCTATTTTCACAACCACAATTATTGCTGCAGTTGCTGGCGTTAGTGCGAAATTGCTGGGTTTTGATGAATAAACAAGTTGTTGGTGTGTCGAGGCTTGACCCCTCACTGGCCAATCAGAGGCTTAAATAGGCTATTTCTAAATACACTTACAGGCACCATAATTGCTTCCTGTGGGCATATAATATTAAAACAATGCAGACTGTGGAGGGTTTTATGGCACATCCAAACTTTTCACAGTAGCTGGACAAAGATCCAATATAAAGAGAAATGGAGGATGTCCACGCACTGTTAAACTGCTCCCAAATATAACATTTTATATACATATTGGAACCATCTTACAGATCGCATTCACACTTCTCCAGAAGTTGTCACGGACGCTCTCACCATAAAACCAGGACAGCGAATCACTCTAATGCGTTTGTTTTGATTAAAATTCTATGAAAAACAAGCAATCTGTTTGTTTTTTCGACATCAATAAATACATGTAAATTGTGATGATATAAAATCGTCAGTATAAAAAAAGCCAACGCATTGCTGTTGACCCGTCCTTCGTTATAGTAGGGCTATGGGAATGGTAGCCTACGGAGGGCCTGGGTAATGGTAGCCTACGGAGGGCCTGGGTAATGGTAGCCTACGGAGGGCTAGGGTAATGGTAGCCTACGGAGGGCTAGGGTAATGGTAGCCTACGGAGGGCTAGGGTAATGGTAGCCTACGGAGGGCTAGGGTAATGTTAGCCTACGGAGGGCTAGGGTAATGGTAGCCTACGGAGGGCTAGGGTAATGGTAGCCTACGGAGGGCTAGGGTAATGGTAGCCTACGGAGGGCTATGGGAATGGTAGCCTATGGAGGGCTAGGGTAATGGTAGCCTACGGAGGGCTATGGGAATGGTAGCCTACGGAGGGCTATGGGAATGGTAGCCTATGGAGGGCTATGGGAATGGTAGCCTATGGAGGGCTAGGGTAATGGTAGCCTACGGAGGGCTATGGGAATGGTAGCCTACGGAGGGCTATGGGAATGGTAGCCTATGGCGGGCTATGGGAATGGTAGCCTACGGAGGGCTAGGGTAATGGTAGCCTACGGAGGGCTAGGGTAATGGTAGCCTACGGAGGGCTAGGGTAATGGTAGCCTACGGAGGGCTAGGGTAATGGTAGCCTACGGAGGGCTAGGGTAATGGTAGCCTACGGAGGGCTATGGGAATGGTAGCCTATGGAGGGCCTGGGTTTTAAAAATATGAAACAGAACATTTACAGGAAAATAACTTCTAAATACGAGGTTTACCGGTATTCACCAAGGTACTCATCTCTCGTTTCATGATGGGCATGGACCAGCGGCCAGCAACACATGTACCCTATTACGCAGGGTGTGTTATGCATGTCCAAAGCATGGCTAAAATACTGTAGGCCTGCCTACAATACGTAGATAAAAAGGGAATGTCAGCTCACCGTTTTGCTCCTCTCAAACTTGATATTTTAATAAAGCTTTGGTGATTAAGATTTATTTCCAAGCGGTCTCATGAGGAAAACACTTTATGGACGGTCTTAGCCAGCCTACTTGATTACATACATTGGGCAGGACAAAAAGAAAACAGACTTCATATAGAGGAAGGGAGGCTATGCTTGTTTTTTTTATCAAATAAAATGAAATGGGGAAAAAACAAGAGTGTTTCATGTTTCTAAATACCAAGTATACAGGCACCAATTGACATGTTTTCCTTGTGCTTATGGGCAGTGTGTGTCCCGCCTGGAAAGGCTGCGTTTCCGCTGTCTAAATTCATGCCATAACCAGTGGTTCATTTTTTTTTTTTTTCACCTTTATTTAACCAGGTAGGCCAGTTGAGAACAAGTTCTCATTTACAACTGCGACCTGGCCAAGATAAAGCAAAGCAGTGCGACACATACAACACAGAGTTACACATGGGATAAACAAACGTA